>NC_052321.1:7129834-7260746 GCF_016432855.1 Salvelinus namaycush
CACGGCTGTTCTATCTCTCTCTCTCTCTCTCTCTCTCTCTCTCTCTCTCTCTCTCTCTCTCTCTCTCTCTCTCTCTCTCTCTCTCTGTCTCTCTGTCTCTCTGTCTCTCTGTCTCTCTCTCTCTCTCTGTACTTGACTGAATGACTGAATGACTACCAACCCGGACACTCACACATCCTTTCTTCCTCAAATCATCTTTCTTTTGAGCAACCCCTCTGGTACCCAGTGTCCAGTGACCTCACTGGGTCTTGAGGTGTGTGTGTGTGTCCGTGTGTATCTCTTTCTGTTTGTGTGTGTGTGTGTGTGTGTGTGTGTGCTGAGACAATAGCCAGGGTCATCTGACCGTGAGGCAGCCCCTCATATCACATGACGGTCTGAAGGTCTTTGTTACTGAGACTCTGCCTATTGTCAGACAGCTGTGCTACACGCACGCACGCACGCACGCACGCACGCACGCACGCACGCACGCACGCACGCACGCACGCACGCACGCACGCACGCACGCACGCACGCACGCACGCACGCACGCACGCACGCACGCACGCACGCACGCACGCACACACACACACACACCACACACAACCACACACACACACACACACACACACACACACACACACACACACACACACACACACACACACACACACACACACACACAGACTGCTGCCAATACCCAGATCTTTAACCCTCTGTCTTAGTAGTTCAGGGTAATTATAGCCAAATCCACAGCTACACCGTTAAAGGCCCAGAGCAGTCAAAAATGTGATTTTACTGTGTTTTATATATATTCCCACATTACGAGGTTGGAATAATACTGCTAGTTTTTAGTTTTCCCCTCCCCAACTCAGACCAATCCCAGACAGTCCTAGCTACATTGTTGCTTGAGAAATTGCTCTTTGCTAAGAAGCTATTTTTGTTTATTTTTTTACCATTTTAATGTAAAACAATCACAGTAAGGGACTTAATTGTTACCCAGAAATGATTTGATATTGAGAATTACCATAATTATTGACTTCTTCACTGGGCCATTCTCAGATGAAAGGGAGAAGACTGGTTAATAAGGAGGTTATCTGTCTGTCTCTATATGTAGTTATATCTCTGTCTGTCTCTACATGTAGTTATATCTCTGTCTGTCTCTATATGTAGTTATATCTCTGTCTCTATATGTAGTTATATCTCTGTCTCTATATGTAGTTATATCTCTGTCTCTATATGTAGTTATATCTCTGTCTGTCTCTATATGTAGTTATATCTCTGTCTCTATATGTAGTTATATCTCTGTCTGTCTCTATATGTAGTTATATCTCTGTCTCTATATGTAGTTATATCTCTGTCTCTATATGTAGTTATATCTCTGTCTCTATATGTAGTTATATCTCTGTCTCTATATGTAGTTATATCTCTGTCTCTATATGTAGTTATATCTCTGTCTGTCTCTATATGTAGTTATATCTCTCTGTCTCTATATGTAGTTATATCTCTGTCTGTCTCTATATGTAGTTATATCTCTGTCTCTATATGTAGTTATATCTCTGTCTCTATATGTAGTTATATCTCTGTCTCTATATGTAGTTATATCTCTGTCTCTATATGTAGTTATATCTCTGTCTCTATATGTAGTTTATCTGTCTGTCTCTATATGTAGTTATATCTCTGTCTGTCTCTATATGTAGTTATATCTCTGTCTCTATATGTAGTTATATATCTGTCTGTCTCTATATGTGGTCATATCTCTGTCTCTATATGTAGTTATGTCTCTGTCTCTATATGTAGTTATATCTGTCTGTCTCTATATGTAGTTATATCTCTGTCTCTATATGTAGTTATATCTCTGTCTCTATATGTAGTTATATCTCTGTCTCTATATGTAGTTATATCTCTGTCTGTCTCTATATGTAGTTATATCTCTGCCTCTATATGTAGTTATATCTCTGTCTCTATATGTAGTTATATCTCTGTCTGTCTCTATATGTAGTTATATCTCTGTCTGTCTCTATATGTAGTTATATCTCTGTCTCTATATGTAGTTATATCTCTGTCTGTCTCTATATGTAGTTATATCTCTGTCTCTATATGTAGTTATATCTCTGTCTCTATATGTAGTTATATCTCTGTCTGTCTCTATATGTAGTTATATCTCTGTCTGTCTCTATATGTAGTTATATCTCTGTCTGTCTCTATATGTAGTTATATCTCTGTCTGTCTCTATATGTAGTTATATCTCTGTCTCTATATGTAGTTATATCTCTGTCTCTATATGTAGTTATATCTCTGTCTGTCTCTATATGTAGTTATATCTCTGTCTGTCTCTATATGTAGTTATATCTCTGTCTCTATATGTAGTTATATCTCTGTCTGTTCTATATGTAGTTATATCTCTGTCTCTATATGTAGTTATTCTGTTTTGATATCTCTGTCTCTATATGTAGTTATATCTCTGTCTCTATATGTAGTTATATCTATGTCTGTCTCTATATGTAGTTATATCTCTGTCTGTCTCTATATGTAGTTATATCTCTGTCTGTCTCTATATGTAGTTATATCTCTGTCTGTCTCTACATGTAGTTATATCTCTGTCTCTATATGTAGTTATATCTCTGTCTGTCTCTATATGTAGTTATATCTCTGTCTCTATATGTAGTTATATATCTGTCTCTATATGTAGTTATATCTCTGTCTCTATATGTAGTTATATCTCTGTCTCTATATGTAGTTATATCTCTGTCTGTCTCTATATGTAGTTATATCTCTGTCTGTCTCTATATGTAGTTATATCTCTGTCTGTCTCTATATGTAGTTATATCTGTCTGTCTCTATATGTAGTTATATCTCTGTCTGTCTCTATATGTAGTTATATCTCTGTCTCTATATGTAGTTATATCTCTGTCTGTCTCTATATGTAGTTATATCTCTGTCTGTCTCTATATGTAGTTATATCTCTGTCTCTATATGTAGTTATATCTCTGTCTGTCTCTATATGTAGTTATATCTCTGTCTGTCTCTATATGTAGTTATATCTCTGTCTGTCTCTATATGTAGTTATATCTCTGTCTCTATATGTAGTTATATCTCTGTCTCTATATGTAGTTATATCTCTGTCTCTACATGTAGTTATATCTCTGTCTGTCTCTATATGTAGTTATATCTCTCTATATATACAGCTGAAGTCGGAAGTTTACATACACCTTAGCCAAATACATTTAAAATCAGTTTTTCACAATTCCTGACATTTAATCCTAGTAAAATATTCCCTGTTTTAGGTCAGTTAGGATCACCACTTTATTTTAAGAATGTGAAATTTCAGAATAATAGTTGAGAGAATGATTTATTTCAGCTGGTATTTCTTTCATCAAATTCCCAGTGGGTCAGACATTTACATACACTCAATTAGTATTTGGTAGCACTGCCTTTAAATTGTTTAACTTGGGTCAAACGTTTCAGGTAGCCTTCCACAAGCTTCCCACAATAAGTTGGGTGAATTTTGGCCCATTCCTCCTAACAGAGCTGGTGTAACTGAGTCAGTTTTGTAGGCCTCCTTGCTCGAACACACTTTTTCAGTTCTGCCCACAAATTTTCTATAGGATTGAGGTCGGGGCTTTGTGATGGCCACTCCAATACCTTGACTTTGTTGTCCTTAAGCCATTTCGCCACAACTTTGGTAGTATTCTTGTGGTCATTGTCCATTTGGAAGACCCATTTGTGACCAAGCTTTAACTTCCTGACTGATGTCTTGAGATGTTGCTTCAATATATCCACATCATTTTCCTGCCTCCTGATGCCATCTGTTTTGTGATGTGCACCAGTCCCTCCTGCAGCAAACCACCCCCACAACATGACGCTGCCACCCCCGTGCTTCATGGTCGGGATGGTGTTCTTCGGCTTGCAAGCCTCCCCCTTTTTCCTCCAAACATAACAATGGTCATTATAGCCAAACAGTTCTATTTTTGTTTCATCAGACCAGAGGACATTTCTCCAAAAAGTACGATCTTTGTCCCCATGCGCAGTTGCAAACCGTAGTCTGGCTTTTTTATTGCGGTTTTGGGGCAGTGGCTTCTTCCTTGCTGAGCGGCCTTTCAGGTTATGTCGATGTAGGACTCGTTTTACTGTGGATATAGATACTTTTGTACCTGTTTCCTCCAGCATCTTCACAAGGTCCTTTGCTGTTGTTCTGGGATTGATTTGCACTTTTCGCACCAAAGTACGTTCATCTCTAGGAGACAGAATGCGTCTCCTTCCTGAGCGGTATGGCGGCTGCGTGGTCCCATGATGTTTATACTTGCGTAATATTGTTTGTACAGATGAACGTGGTACCTTCAGGCGTTTGGAAATTGCTCCCAAGGATGAACCAGACTTGTGGAGGTCTACAATTATTTTCTGAGGTCTTGGCTGACTTCTTTTGATTTTCCCATGATGTCATGGAAAGAGGCACTGGGTTTGAAGGTAGGCCTTGAAATACATCCACAGGTACACCTCCAATTGACTCAAATGATGCCAATTAGCCTATCAGAAGCTACTAAAGCCATGACATCATTTTCTGGAATTTTCCAAGCTGTTTAAAGGCACAGTCAACTTAGCGTATGTAAACTTCTGACCCACTGGAATTGTGATACAGTGAATTATAAGTGAAATAAACTGTCTGTAAACAATTGTTGGAAAAATTACTTGTGTCATGCACAAAGTAGATGTCCTAATCGACTTACCAAAACTATAGTTTGTTGACAAGAAATGTGTGGAGTGGTTGAAAAACGAGTTTTAATGACTCCAACCTAAGTGTATGTAAACTTCCGACTTCAACTGTATATATATATATTTTTTCTCTCTCTTTCTCTATCGCTGTCTCATAGTCTTAGTTCGACAACATATCTTTGTATCTGTCCCATTATGGCATCTGTAAGCTTATGTACAGCACCATTTAGGCCATCCCCATTTTGAAGAAGTCAATTTTCTTCTGCTGCTACATTTATGAGTTGGTTAACAACCTAAAAGGGTGCCACCTAGAGGGTGTTGTTTGAACAGGTATAAAGCCAAGCTTGGCGATGCCACCTGCAGTATTAGAATGTTTGCTCACAAGTATAATTCATTAGCTGATCCCTATTGATAACATGGATGGAATTGTGTGATCCACCCAGTTGACAACTTCAAAATGGTCAAAGTCCTCCATGGAAATGTCCATGCAAAAACAAGTCTCTCTCTCTCTCTCTCTCCCCTCTCTCTCTCTCTCTCTCTCTCTCTCCCTCCTCTACCGTATCAAGGTTACACCTCTTCTGAAGAAAATCATAGTCCTCCATACTATAGTTTTCAACAAGCAATTGAGTAGTCTTATCTCCTAGCCAACATCCATGAAAAACAGTGTATGACATGAGAAATGGCTGAGTAAGAGACTAATACCGTTTTATCAGGCGTGTGTAATCTCTCATCACTCATTACTTTACATGCCGAGCCTTGGGAATGCATGTGGTCGCGTCTCAAACCGTAGCAGGTAGAGATTTACTGTACATTACGGTGTCCATTGTCGGACAGTCTTACACTCAGCAGGAGTTGCCGTAGCAACTGATATGCTGTGGTTTTGAGTGTAGAGATAATGAGACATAGAGTACAGTGGCTTAGGGGATCGAAGCTCGTGTTGATTACGTTAACCCCCATACGGTAGGATGGTATCAGAATGTCGTCTTCATACTTTATCATCAACACACACACACACACACACACACACACACACACACACACACACACACACACACACACACACACACACACACACACACACACACACACACACACACACACACACACACACACACACACACATTCATTAACTTCCTCTTTGATCAACACTTAAGCAGGGAGAATTCCGGTCTTATTTCTCTGAAAATAATCTGGTACCTATTTACATTGTCCAGAGCGACTAACAGTTAGTGCATTCATCTTAAGATGCTGTAGGTGGGACAACCACGTATCTCAGTCATTGTAAGTACATATTTCCTCAATAAAGTGGCTATCAGCAAAGTCTGAGCAAGTAAGGGCTCTGTTATGATTAGATTGTCGGCACCGTGACACTTGGAATGAATTTCAGAACCATTTTATGTTTCCAAATGATAGAATGTAATGAAAGCTATTTCTTCAACACTTCCTCATGACACCATAATAGTTGTGGCTAAATGTGTGTCTGAAGGCTGATGATGGAATGGACTGAATATATTCTAATGGTCACAGTTCCAATTCTCTCATCTCCCTCGTCTGCAGAATCTTGACTTCATCTTTTTTTTTGTGAAAAAACATTGCTCGTATGATTTACAAGTTCGATGTACCGCTCAAAGACACCAGTTTGTGTTGAAACGTAATAGCACCGCAAGGAAAATAAAATCATTGTATTTTTTTTTTTAAATGTTGGACATTTAGCAGGCGCTCTTATTCAGAGCGACTTAACAGTCAGTGCATTCAACTAAGGTAGACACATATCTCAGTCAAGAGCTACTGATGTGAACTAGCGGGAGACTTGGGCCGGGATTCAATTCCAGGCCACATTGTAGCGAGCTTGACATTCAAAGGTAATTTCCGACATCTGCAGCGTTTACGTGAATGCCATCTCCGTGAACGCAGTAACACAGCCGGTAGAAGGTCAACAGACGGATTCAATCCCGTCCGTATACTTATTTTTCAAAACACGTCACTGTTTTGTCTCAATGTGTTGTAAAACGCTTCCTGAAAGAAGTCGTTGAAGATGGGTGTGAAACGACAAAACGCTCATTCGAAAATACTAACTAGCGCTTGTTAGCTTACAGCTACCGTCTGGTGTCCTCTCGTTAAAGGCTGATATATTCCAGACTATTGGCTGATAACATGACAGTCCTCCGTGCCTCGTTGATGGTCAGAGTGTGACTCCTGAGCTTGTTGTGAATACATGTATCACTATCATGTATCACTATCATGTAACACTATCATGTATCACTATCATGTATCACTATCATGTATCACTATCATTTTGTGTGATGACGAGATGCGGTACGAGACCTATTGTACATACATGTTAATTACGCATGAGACCCTTGGGTTCACACGAAATATAAATCAGACTACTTACTGTACGTGACAATAAAGAACACAAATTGGATCAGTGCCTTAGAGATGTGGACCTGTTTTACTTGATTGATTTACAGTCAAAATGCTAAGATGCCTTGTTGCTCTGTAGATTCTTTCTGTTCTTTAAATTTCCAGAAGGTGCTCTGCTCCCTATAAAGTGGGGCCCACTAAATAAAGGAAGAAGACAGTTTTACAGGGGAAGGAGAGAGGAAAGGAGAATAGAGAGAGGAGAGAGGAGAGAGGAGAGAGGAGAGGAGAATAGAGAGAGAGGAGAATAGAGAAATGAGAGGGGAGAAGAGAAGAGGAGAGGGGAATAGAGGAGAATAGAGGAGAATAGAGGAAAGAGGAGAGGAGAATAGATGAGAATAGAGGAGAATAAATGAGAATAGAGGAGAATAGATGAGAATAGAGGAGAATAGATGAGAATAGAGGAGAATAAATGAGAATAGAGGAGAATAAATGAGAATAGAGGAGAATAGATGAGAATATAGGAGAATAGATGAGAATAGGGGAGAATAAATGAGAATAGAGGAGAATAGATGAGAATAGAGGAGAATAGATGAGAATAGAGGAGAATAGATGAGAGGAGAATAGAGGAGAATAGAAGAGAATAGAAGAGAATAGAAGAGAATACAGGAGAATAGAGGAGAATAGAAGAGAATAGAAGAGAATAGAGGAAAGGAGAATAGAGGAGAATAAAGGAAAATAGATGAAAGGAGAATAGAGGAGAATAGAGGCGAATAGAGGAGAATAGAGGAGAATAAAGGAGAATAGAGGATAATAGAAGAGAATAGAATAGAATAGAGGAGAATAAAGGAGAATAAAGGAGAATAGATGAGAATAGAAGACAATAGATGAAAGGAGAATAGAGGAGAATTGAGGAGAATAGATGAAAGGAGAATAGAGGAGAATAGAGGAGAATAGATGAGAATATAGGAGAATAGAGGAGAATTGAGGAGAATAGATGAAAGGAGAATAGAGGAGAATAGAGGAGAATAGATGAGAATAGAGGAGAATAAAGGAGAATAGAGGATAATAGAAGAGAATAGAAGAGAATAGAGGAGAATAGAGGAGAATAAAGGAGAATAGATTAAATGTAAATAGATGAGAATAGAGGAGAATAGAGGAAAATAGAAGAGAATAGATGAAAATAGAGGAGAATAGATGAAAGGAGAATAGAAGAGAATAGAGGAGAATAGATGAGAATAGAAGAGAATAGAGGAGAATAGAGGAGAATAGAGGAGAATAGATGAAAGGAGAATAGAAGAGAATAGAGGAGAATAGATGAAAGGAGAATAGAGTAGAATAGAGAAGAATAGAGGAGAATAGATGGAAGGAGAATAGATGAGAATAGAGGAGAATAGAGGATAATAGAAGAGAATAGAAGAGAATAGAGGAGAATAGAGGAGAATAAAGGAGAATAGATGAGAATAGATGAGAATAGAAGAGAATAGAGGAGAATAGAGGAGAATAGAGGAGAATAGATGAAAGGAGAATAGAAGAGAATAGAGGAGAATAGATGAAAGGAGAATAGAGTAGAATAGAGAAGAATAGAGGAGAATAGATGGAAGGAGAATAGATGAGAATAGAGGAGAATAGAGGATAATAGAAGAGAATAGAAGAGAATAGAGGAGAATAGAGGAGAATAAAGGAGAATAGATGAGAATAGATGAAAGGAGAATAGAGGAGAATAGAGGAGAATAGATTAAATGTAAATAGAGGGGAATAGAGGAGAATAGATGAAAGGAGAATAGAGGAGAATAAAGGAAAATAGATGAAAGGAGAATAGAGGAGAATAGAGGCGAATAGAGGAGAATAGAGGAGAATAAAGGAGAATAGAGGATAATAGATGAGAATAGAGGAGAATAAATGAGAATAGAGGAGAATAAATGAGAATAGAGGAGAATAGATGAGAATATAGGAGAATAGATGAGAATAGGGGAGAATAAATGAGAATAGAGGAGAATAGATGAGAATAGAGGAGAATAGATGAGAATAGAGGAGAATAGATGAGAGGAGAATAGAGGAGAATAGAAGAGAATAGAAGAGAATAGAAGAGAATACAGGAGAATAGAGGAGAATAGAAGAGAATAGAAGAGAATAGAGGAAAGGAGAATAGAGGAGAATAAAGGAAAATAGATGAAAGGAGAATAGAGGAGAATAGAGGCGAATAGAGGAGAATAGAGGAGAATAAAGGAGAATAGAGGATAATAGAAGAGAATAGAATAGAATAGAGGAGAATAAAGGAGAATAAAGGAGAATAGATGAGAATAGAAGACAATAGATGAAAGGAGAATAGAGGAGAATTGAGGAGAATAGATGAAAGGAGAATAGAGGAGAATAGAGGAGAATAGATGAGAATATAGGAGAATAGAGGAGAATTGAGGAGAATAGATGAAAGGAGAATAGAGGAGAATAGAGGAGAATAGATGAGAATAGAGGAGAATAAAGGAGAATAGAGGATAATAGAAGAGAATAGAAGAGAATAGAGGAGAATAGAGGAGAATAAAGGAGAATAGATTAAATGTAAATAGATGAGAATAGAGGAGAATAGAGGAAAATAGAAGAGAATAGATGAAAATAGAGGAGAATAGATGAAAGGAGAATAGAAGAGAATAGAGGAGAATAGATGAGAATAGAAGAGAATAGAGGAGAATAGAGGAGAATAGAGGAGAATAGATGAAAGGAGAATAGAAGAGAATAGAGGAGAATAGATGAAAGGAGAATAGAGTAGAATAGAGAAGAATAGAGGAGAATAGATGGAAGGAGAATAGATGAGAATAGAGGAGAATAGAGGATAATAGAAGAGAATAGTAGAGAATAGAGGAGAATAGAGGAGAATAAAGGAGAATAGATGAGAATAGATGAAAGGAGAATAGAGGAGAATAGAGGAGAATAGATTAAATGTAAATAGAGGGGAATAGAGGAGAATAGATGAAAGGAGAATAGAGGAGAATAAAGGAAAATAGATGAAAGGAGAATAGAGGAGAATAGAGGCGAATAGAGGAGAATAGAGGAGAATAAAGGAGAATAGAGGATAATAGAAGAGAATAGAGGAGAATAGAGGAGAATAGAAGAGAATAGAAGAGAATAGAATAGAATAGAGGAGAATAAATGAGAATAAAGGAGAATAGATGAGAATAGAAGACAATAGATGAAAGGAGAATAGAGGAGAATTGAGGAGAATAGATGAAAGGAGAATAGAGGAGAATAGAGGAGAATAAAGGAGAATAGATGAGAATAGATGAAAGGAGAATAGAGGAGAATAGAGGAGAATAGATTAAATGTAAATAGAGGGGAATAGAGGAGAATAGATGAAAGGAGAATAGAGGACAATAGAGGACAATAGATGGAAGGAGAATAGAGGAGAATAGATGAGAATATAGGAGAGATGAGAATAGAGGAGAATAGAGGAGAATAGATGAGAATTGAGGAGAATAGATGAAAGGAGAATAGAAGAGAATAGAAGAGAATAGATGGAAGGAGAATAGAGGAGAATAGAAGAGAATAGATGAAAGGAGAATAGAGGAGAATAGATGAGAATAGATGAAAGGAGAATAGAGGAGAGTAGAAGAGAATAGAGGATAATAGATGAAAGGAGAATAGAGGAGAATAGAAGAGAATAGAGGATAATAGATGAAAGGAGAATAGAGGAGAATAGAAGAGAATAGATGGAAGGAGAATAGATGAGAATAGAGGAGAATAGATGAAAGGAGAATAGATGAGAATAGAGGAGAATAGAGGAGAATAGAAGAGAATAGATGGAAGGAGAATAGAATGAGAATAGAGGAGAATAGAAGAGAATAGAGGATAATAGATGAAAGGAGAATAGATGAGAATAGAGGAGAATAGATGAAAGGAGAATAGAGGAGAATAGAGGAGAATAGATGAAAGGAGAATAGAGGAGAATAGAGGAGAATAGATGAAAGGAGAATAGAGTAGAATAGAGAAGAATAGAGGAGAATAGATGGAAGGAGAATAGAGGAGAATAGAGGAGAATAGATGAAAGGAGAATAGAGGAGAGTAGAAGAGAATAGAGGATAATAGATGAAAGGAGAATAGAGGAGAATAGAAGAGAATAGAGGATAATAGATGAAAGGAGAATAGAGGAGAATAGAAGAGAATATATGGAAGGAGAATAGATGAGAATAGAGGAGAATAGATGAAAGGAGAATAGATGAGAATAGAGGAGAATAGAGGAGAATAGAAGAGAATAGATGGAAGGAGAATAGAGGAGAATAGAGGATAATAGATGAAAGGAGAATAGATGAGAATAGAGGAGAATAGATGAAAGGAGAATAGAGGAGAATAGAGCAGAATAGATGAAAGGAGAATAGAGGAGAATAGAGGAGAATAGATGAAAGGAGAATAGAGTAGAATAGAGAAGAATAGAGGAGAATAGATGGAAGGAGAATAGAGGAGAATAGAGGAGAATAGAGGAGAATAGATGGAAGGAGAATAGATGAGAATAGATGAAAGGAGAATAGAGGAGAATAGAGGAGAATAGAGGAGAATAGATGAAAGGAGAATAGAGTAGAATAGAGGAGAATAGATGAAAGGAGAATAGATGAGAATAGAGGAGAATAGATGAAAGGAGAATAGAGGAGAATAGAGGAGAATAGATGAGAATAGATGAAAGGAGAATAGAGGAGAATAGAGGAGAATAGAAGAGAATAGATGGAAGGAGAATAGAGGAGAATAGAGGATAATAGATGAAAGGAGAATAGATGAGAATAGAGGAGAATAGATGAAAGGAGAATAGAGGAGAATAGAGGAGAATAGATGAAAGGAGAATAGAGGAGAATAGAGGAGAATAGATGAAAGGAGAATAGAGTAGAATAGAGAAGAATAGAGGAGAATAGATGGAAGGAGAATAGAGGAGAATAGAGGAGAATAGAGGAGAATAGATGGAAGGAGAATAGATGAGAATAGATGAAAGGAGAATAGAGGAGAATAGAGGAGAATAGAGGAGAATAGAGGAGAATAGATGAAAGGAGAATAGAGTAGAATAGAGGAGAATAGATGAAAGGAGAATAGATGAGAATAGAGGAGAATAGATGAAAGGAGAATAGAGGAGAATAGAGGAGAATAGATGAGAATAGATGAAAGGAGAATAGAGGAGAATAGAGGAGAATAGATGGAAGGAGAATAGAGGAGAATAGATGAAAGGAGAATAGAGTAGAATAGAGGAGAATAGATGAGAATAGAAGAGAATAGATGGAAGGAGAATAGAGGAGAATAGATGAAAGGAGAATAGAGTAGAATAGAGGAGAATAGATGGAAGGAGAATAGAGGAGAATAGATGAAAGGAGAATAGAGGAGAATAGATGGAAGGAGAATAGAGGAGAATAGATGAAAGGAGAATAGAGTAGAATAGAGGAGAATAGATGAGAATAGAAGAGAATAGATGGAAGGAGAATAGAGGAGAATAGATGAAAGGAGAATAGAGTAGAATAGAGGAGAATAGATGAGAATAGAAGAGAATAGAGGATAATAGATGAAAGGAGAATAGATGAGAATAGAAGAGAATAGAGGATAATAGATGAAAGGAGAATAGAGGAGAATAGAAGAGAATAGAGGAGAATAGATGAGAATAGAGGAGAATAGATGAGAATAGAAGAGAATAGAGGATAATAGATGAAAGGAGAATAGAGTAGAATAGAGGAGAATAGATGAGAATAGAAGAGAATAGAGTATAATAGATGAAATGAGAATAGATGAGAATAGAAGAGAATAGAGGATAATAGATGAAAGGAGAATAGATGAGAATAGAAGAGAATAGAAGAGAATAGAAGAGAATAGATGAGAATAGGGGAGAATAGGGGTGAATAAAGGAGAATAGAGGAGAATAGAGGAGAATATAGGAGAATAAAGGAGAATAGAGGTGAATAGATGAAAGGAGAATAGAGTAGAATAGAGAAGAATAGAGGAGAATAGATGGAAGGAGAATAGAGGAGAATAGAGGAGAATAGAGGAGAATAGAGGAGAATATATGGAAGGAGAATAGATGAGAATAGATGAAAGGAGAATAGAGGAGAATAGAAGAGAATAGATGAAAGGAGAATAGAGTAGAATAGAGGAGAATAGATGAAAGGAGAATAGATGAGAATAGAGGAGAATAGATGAAAGGAGAATAGAGGAGAATAGAGGAGAATAGATGAGAATAGATGAAAGGAGAATAGATGAGAATAGAGGAGAATAGATGGAAGGAGAATAGAGGAGAATAGATGAAAGGAGAATAGAGTAGAATAGAGGAGAATAGATGAAAGGAGAATAGAGTAGAATAGAGGAGAATAGATGAGAATAGAAGAGAATAGATGGAAGGAGAATAGAAGAGAATAGATGGAAGGAGAATAGAGGAGAATAGATGAAAGGAGAATAGAGGAGAATAGATGGAAGGAGAATAGAGGAGAATAGATGAAAGGAGAATAGAGGAGAATAGATGGAAGGAGAATAGAGGAGAATAGATGAAAGGAGAATATAGGAGAATAGATGGAAGGAGAATAGAGGAGAATAGATGAAAGGAGAATAGAGTAGAATAGAGGAGAATAGATGAGAATAGAAGAGAATAGATGGAAGGAGAATAGAGGAGAATAGATGAAAGGAGAATAGAGTAGAATAGAGGAGATTAGATGAGAATAGAAGAGAATAGAGGATAATAGATGAAAGGAGAATAGAGGAGAATAGAAGAGAATAGAGGAGAATAGATGAGAATAGAGGAGAATAGATGAGAATAGAAGAGAATAGAGGATAATAGATGAAAGGAGAATAGAGTAGAATAGAGGAGAATAGAGGAGAATAGAAGAGAATAGAGTATAATAGATGAAATGAGAATAGATGAGAATATAAGAGAATAGAGGATAATAGATGAAAGGAGAATAGATGAGAATAGAAGAGAATAGAAGAGAATAGAAGAGAATAGATGAGAACAGGGGAGAATAGGGGTGAATAAAGGAGAATAGAGGAGAATAGAGGAGAATATAGGAGAATAAAGGAGAATAGAGGTGAATAGATGAAAGGAGAATAGAGGAGAATAGAAGAGAATAGATGGAAGGAGAATAGAGGAGAATAAATGAGAATAGAGGAGAATAGATGAGAATAGAGGAGAATAGAGGAGAATAGAAGAGAATAGAGGAGAATAGAGGAGAATAGATGAAAGGAGAATAGAGGATAATATATGAGAATAGAGGAGAATAGAGGAGAATAGATGAGAATAGAGGAGAATAGAAGAGAATAGAAGAGAATAGATGAAAGGAGAATAAAGGAGAATAGATGAGAATAGAGGAGAATAGAAGAGAATAGAAGAGAATAGATGAAAGGAGAATAAAGGAGAATAGAGGAGAATAGATGAGAATAGAGGAGAATAGATGAGAATAGATGAGAATAGAGGAGAATATATGAGAATAGAGGAGAATAGAGGAGAATAGAGGAGAAAATATGAGAATAGAGGAGAATAGAGGAGAATAGAGGAGAATAGATGAGAATAGAGGAGAATAGATGAGAATAGATGAGAATAGAGGAGAATAGAGGAGAATAGAAGAGAATAGAGGAGAATAGAGGAGAATAGATGAAAGGAGAATAGAGGATAATATATGAGAATAGATGAGAATAGAGGAGAATAGAGGAGAATAGAGGAGAATAGAGGAGAATAAAGGAGAGATGAGAATAGAGGAGAATAGAGGAGAGAGGAGAGAGGAGACCTGACCTGACTGTGATTCTCAGACAGGGACACACTGTACAGGGCAGGTAGCAACCGAGCAACACTCTGACAATGAAAACTCAGCGCAGAGTCATCCATCACCACGGCAACGCCGCCTGTCAGAGCTTGCCGCCTGGGGACGTCAGGGCGGGGCCGGGGCAGATGGGAAGGGAGGAAGCTGCCCCAAGTCCTCCAGCGGCTCGAACTACAGAGTGAGACAGGGGTAGGAGGTAGGATGTGAACTGACACACACACACGCTGTCACACACACAATAAAAAGTAAAGTCTCAGTTGACCGGTGCCCCCCTCTGTCCTTCTGTCCACTCTGCAGACAGGTCTTCTGGAGGAGCAAAAAGAAGAACATACATCATCACACACCTCCTGTCCACTCTATTTCGGCCGAGGACACTGCCGTGTGTGTGTGTGTGTGTGTGTGTGTGTGTGTGTGCGTGCGTGCGTGCGTGCGTGCGTGCGTGCGTGCGTGCGTGCGTGCGTGCGTGCGTGCGTGCGTGCGTGCGTGTGTGCGTGCGTGCATACTTTAGTTTCTGTAAATGTATTTCTGTGTGCGCGTGTGTGTGTGTTTCAGAGCTATGACACACTATGAGAAACCATGTGTGTGTTTTTGTATGTAACCATGCCAACCCCTTTTTTTTGTATGTCTCACAAATATTCCTGAGTGTTTCCATGTCCATGAGCCAGCGTGAGCACATTCATGAAAAGACCAATCAACATCAAATCAGACAAAACACAATCTGAAACACTCCAGAGAGCACTAGTTAATCACATTTCTCACATTTCTCACATAAATATAGTCCTATAATACTTCAAGCTTTGATCAAGCTAATTAAAATCAACAGTTCTTTTTTCATGACAACCTGGGATACGTTGCGATGCTCATTCCAGACTCATTTGAATCCAAATGACAGTTGAAAGAAGGCTAATGGTCTCATCGATGGTGTTGTCGACAGATTACGGAACGCAAACAAAATCTTAGTCGTCAAGATTGAAGGGGATGAGCAAACAGTAATGTTATGATATTTTTCATCCCCATATAATAATTAGTTGTTTATGAAAGCTGCCTGAAATGTTCAAATCCGTGGTGGGCTTACAGAGCATTTCAGTGGCGTCTCTTGTCAGAAACCACTGGGGAATTGTGGGTAGCTTGTAAAAGCCCAAAAGCCATGGAAACCGAATCATACAGCTCTGTAAATATTTTTGTAGTCTGGTACAAACTGTACAGTTTGTGATTAGCTTTTCCTTCAAGAGTTGAAAAGTACCAGGAGTGACTGTTAATTTCCTTCCACAAACAACTGGAGTTTCGACTAAACGGACGCCATTCTTGGGCTCTGGTGGGCTACTTGTGTGTTGGCCTAAATGAAATTTGATTAATCAAAATGCTTATTAGACATGGATCCCCATTAGCTGCTGCCTTGGCAGCAGGCCCCTACTCTACTACCACATATCTACAACACAAAATCCATGTGTATGTGTGTGTATAGTGCGTATGTTATCATGTGTGTGTATAGTGCGTATGTTATCGTGTGTGTGTATAGTGTGTATGTTATTGTGTGTGTGTATAGTGTGTATGTTATCGTGTGTGTGTATAGTGTGTATGTTATCGTGTGTGTGTATAGTGTGTATGTTATTGTGTGTGTGTATAGTGTGTATGTTATTGTGTGTGTGTATAGTGTGTATGTTATTGTGTGTGTGTGTGGGTTTCTCTTCACAGTCCCCGCTGTTCCATAAGGTGTATTTTTATCTGGTTTTTAAATCTGATTCTACTGCTTGAATCAGTTACCTGATGTGGAATAGAGATCCATGAAGACATGGCTCTATGTAGTATTGTGAGCCTCCCATAGTCTGCTCTGGACTTGGGGACTGTGAAGAGACCTCTGGTGGCATGTCTTGTGGGGTATGTATGGGTGTCCAAGCTGTATGCCATTACTTCTAACAGACAGCTCGGTGCATTCAACAATACCTCTCATAAATACAAGTAGTGACAAAGTCAATCTCTCTTCCACTTTGAGCCAGGAGAGATTGACTTGCATATTATTAATGTTAGCTCTCTGTGTACATCCAAGGGCCAGCCGTGCTGCCCTGATCTGAGCCAATTGCAATTTTACTAAGTCCCTCTTTGTGGCACCTGACCACAGGACTGAACAGTAGTCCAGGTGCGACAAAACTAGGGCCTGTAGGACCTGCCTTGTTGATAGTGCTGTTAAGAAGGTAGAGCAGTGTTTTATTATGGACAGACTTCTCCCCATCTTAGCTACTGTTGTATCAATATGTTTTGACCATGACAGTTTACAATCCAGGGTTACTCTAATCAGTTTAGTCACCTCAACTTGCTCAATTTCCACATTATTCATTACAAGATTAGTTGAGGTTTAGGGTTTAGTGAATGATCTGTCCCAAATACAATGCTTTTAGTTATTGAAATATTTAGGACTAACTTATTCCTTGCCACACATTCTGAAACTAACAGCAGCTCTTTGTTGAGTGTTGCAGTCATTTCAGCCGCTGTAGTAGCTGACGTGTATAGTCTTGAGTCATCCGCATACATAGACACACTGGCTTTACTCAAAACAGATCCAAACTTCTTGAGATCTCATTAGTAGTAGATCTTGAGCTCTGGGGTCTATACTGTATTTCCAAAGGCTTACATGACACCAATCAGAATAGGAAACTTTGCACAGTACAGCCAAATGAGTGAACTTTTTCATAAACAAAGTTGCCAATCAAACCAATCTTCTTACTGAATTTCCAAAAGCAATGACAACAGCAATCAGAATAGGAAATTGTGCACAGTACAATAGATTGCAGGAACCTTTTTATTGACACAGCCTAAAAACACTATGTTCAGTCATCTGTGGCTTCAATGCCCGAGGCTACAGTATACACCAACTGAATTTTTTTATTATTATTATTATTATTATTATTCCTATTGTTATTGTTTTACTGTCAACATTACCGGATAGGTGCAGTGTAATGTGTTGTTTTACAGGGTCAGCCATAGTAGTACGATAGGTGCAGTGAAATGTGTTGTTTTACAGGGTCAGCCATAGTAGTACGATAGGTGCAGTGAAATGTGTTGTTTTACAGGGTCAGCCATAGTAGGACGATAGGTACAGTGAAATGTGTTGTTTTACAGGGTCAGCCATAGTAGGACGATAGGTACAGTGAAATGTGTTGTTTTACAGGGTCAGCCATAGTAGTATGATAGGTGCAGTGAAATGTGTTGTTTTACAGGGTCAGCCATAGTAGGACGATAGGTACAGTGAAATGTGTTGTTTTACAGGGTCAGCCATAGTAGTACGATAGGTGCAGTGAAATGTGTTGTTTTACAGGGTCGGCCATAGTAGTACGGCGCCCCGGAGCAAATTAGGGTTAAGTGCCTTGCTCAATGACAATCAAACCCAAAAAATGTCACCTTGTCAGCTTGGGTATTAGAACCTGCTACCTTCCTTTCGGTGATTGGCCTAACACTCGAACCGTTAGGCTACCTGCCACCCATGACTGGTGTACTGAACACAATGGTGATAGATAGAAATTTGAAAAAACTGATTAATTGGAGCGATTTAATATTCCTGAGAAAAGATTGACACAAGTAATTATTCCCAGACCGGAGGGTTTCTTTTGGTCCAGCATCCATCCTGTCTCGTGGACGATAGCAAGGCGGTGGGTAGTGCCACCACTACACTGGGTATATGAGAAACGAGAGGAACAGACTGTTTTCATGTTCAACAAGCCGGCCTCCTGAAGGGAGGCTAAAAAGAGATATATTTTCTTCACCCGCTAAGGCCTGAGAACGGAAAATAGCTCAATTGACCAATCTCACCACCATACCTTTCCTTGCAAGAACACTTATCGTCCATTTTGCTTACAATTAATTGTTTTCAAGAAATACATGTAGATAACGCCAAGGAAGAGACATTATGTAATATACATTAGGTATAGAAATCTTGACTGTGCGTCACGCAACCAGCGGGAGTGCAATGAAAGGTTCTGTACGGACAAAAGGTATTTGACAGTGTACACTTTTGGCCTGGCTCTTAGGAGGATGATAAGGGGTGCTGGTTGGAAGGAACTAGAGCAAAGCAACACAGTCTCTCATGGTCATACAAAAGCACCTTGTCCCTGGCAATAGATGAGGTATAGTGCTTTCTGTTCCCTTGTTGCTTTCTCTACAGTGCTATCTCCATTATCGTGATTCACCTGTACAGTGCTATCTCCATTATCGTGATTCACCTGTACAGTGCTATCTCCATTATCGTGATTCACCTGTACAGTGCTATCTCCATTATCGTGATTCACCTGTACAGTGCTATCTCCATTATCGTGTTTCACCTGTACAGTGCTATCTCCATTATCGTGATTCACCTGTACAGTGCTATCTCCATTATCGTGTTTCACCTCTACAGTGCTATCTCCATTATCGTGTTTCACCTGTACAGTGCTATCTCCATTATCGTGATTTACCTGTACAGTGCTATCTCCAATATCGTGATTCACCTGTACAGTGCTATCTCCATTATCGTGATTCACCTGTACAGTGCTATCTCCATTCTCGTGATTCACCTGTGCAGTGGTATCTCCATTATCGTGTTTCACCTGTACAGTGCTATCTCCATTATCGTGATTCACCTGTACAGTGCTATCTCCATTATCGTGTTTCACCTCTACAGTGCTATCTCCATTACCGTGATTCACCTGTACAGTGCTATCTCCATTATTGTGATTCACCTGTACAGTGCTATCTCCATTATCGTGTTTCACCTGTACAGTGCTATCTCCATTATCGTGTTTCACCTGTACAGTGGTATCTCCATTATCGTGTTTCACCTGTACAGTGCTATCTCCATTATCGTGATTCACCTGTACAGTGCTATCTCCATTATCATGTTTCACCTGTACAGTGCTATCTCCATTATCGTGTTTCACCACCCATCTGCCATCCCTGTCCACAACGCCCTAGCAAAACCCAAGCTTACTTGATGGTAATAGCATTCACCGTTCCCCGTAGTGGACGGTTCTGACATAATCTCCTGACGTCCTGCTAACCTGGACGGACGTTTAATTTCTCAGTGGATCTTGAGTGAGCTGGCTGAGGAGAAAGAGAGGGCGACTGACGACTATAGTAGAGAAGCTTTTTACAGCTCTGTGTCTTCCCGTCTCTAATAAAACCCATAATAACACATCTCCCACAATGCCACAGGAGTGTTTACTGATGGTCTTCTAAAATAGGGGTCATTCAACCTGAAAAAATAAGTAATTATTTTTCTCTTTATTTCTCTGCCTTTTGTTATTTCATTGTGTAAACACAGTATCAACACTGTTGACAGCTCAAATCTGCATTTGGGTTCAACAGAGCCATAGGAGAGAGGAGACGGTGGTTAAATAAAAACATAGCTGCCGCGTTTATTTTCAAACCGACATTAAAACCCACACAAATGAATGCAATTAACCCTGTTGGCCAGTTACGTTTACAGTCTCTTTGCTGCCTGAGACACCTGCCACTAAAAAAGGTAGCGCTTATTTGATATTTTTAGGCTCCAAATGATTTTGTGCCGAACCCAAACATCACTGAGGTGATATGATAAATGAGCTGCTATGGGAGAGGAAGGCAGGGAGGGAGGGAGGATAGAGAGGGAGAACATTTTTCTTCTTCCCTCCTTGTGTTTTTCTTCATCGTTTATCTGCAGAGTTCAAAAGCTGAGGTCAGTGTGTGTGTCTGCGGGGATTCCCCTCACTTGACCCCATGTGTGCACACACAATTGTCTGTGTGTGTGTTTACTCTGCGTGTGTGTGCTCTATGCAAAATATTTTTTCTTGTGAAGCAAACAAGAAATAATACAAAAAAAACAGGAAACTTGAGTGTGCATAACTATTCACCCCCCCCAAATTCAATACTTTGTAGAGCCACCTTTTGCAGCAATTACAGCTACAAGTCTCCAGGGATATAAGCTTGGCACATCTAGCCACTGGGATTTTTTTCCCATTCTTCAAGGCAAAACTGCTCCAGCTCCTTCAAGTTGGATGGGTTCCTGTTGGTGTACAGCAATCGTTAAGTCATACCACAGATTCTCAATTGGATTGAGGTCTGGGATTTGACTAGGCCATTCCAAGACATTTAAATGTTTCCCCTTAGACCACTCAAGTGTTGTTTTAGCAGTATGCTTAGGGTCATTGTCCTGCTGGAAGGTGAACCTCCGTCCCAGTCTCAAATCTCTGGAAGACTGAAACAGGATTTCTCAAGAATTTCCATGGATTTAGCACCATCCATCATTCCTTCAAATCCGACCAGTTTCCCAGTCCCTGTGGATGGTGCCACCACCATGCTTCACTGTGGGGATGGTATTCTCGGGGTGATGAGAGGTGTTGGGTTTGCACCAGACATAGCATTTTCCTTGATGGCCTGAAAGCAACATTTTAGTCTCATCTGACCAGAGTACCTTCTTCCATGTGTTTGGGGAGTCTCCCACATGCCTTTTGGCGAACACCAACCGTGTTTGCTTATTTTTTTATTGAAGCAATGGCTTTTTTTCTGGCCACTCTTCCAATAAAGCCCAGCTCTGTGGAGTGTACGTCTTAAAGTGGTCCTATGGACAGATACTCCAATCTCTGCTTTGGAGCTTTGTAGCTCCTTTAGGGTTATCTTTGGTCTCTTTATTGCCTCTCTGATTAATGCCCTGCGTACCTGGTCCTTGAGTTTTGGTAGGTTTGTTGTGGTACCATATTCTTTCCATTTTTTAATAATGGATTTAATGATGCTCCGTGGGATGTTCAAAGTTTCTGATATTTTTTTTAGAACTCAACCCTGATCTGTACTTCTCCACAACCTTGTACCTGACTTGTTTGGTCTTCATGGTCTTCATGGTGCCGCTTGCTTAGTGGTGTTGCAGACTCTGGGGCCTTTCAGAACAGGTGTATATATACTGAGATCATGTGACACTTAAATAAAGTCCACCTGTGTGCAATCTAACTAATTATGTGACTTCTGAAGGTAATTGGTTGCACCATATCTTATTTAGGGGCTTCATAGCAAGGTGGTGAATACATATGCACGCACCACTTTTCTGTTTTTAATTTTTTTAATTTTTTTAAAACAAGTAATTTTTTTCATTTTACTTCACCAATTTGGACTATTTTGTGTATGTCCATTACATGCAATCCAAATAAAAATACATTTAAATTACAGATTGTAATGCAACAAAATAGGATACACACCAACACACTACTGTTCAAAAGTTGGGGGTCACTTAGAAATGTCCTTGTTTTTTAAAGAGAAGCACATTTTCTGTCCATTAAAATTACATCAAATTGATCAGAAATACAGTCTAGACATTGTTAATATTGTAAATTACTATTTGTAGCTGGAAAAGGCAGTTTTTTTATGGAATATCTACATAGGCGTTCAGAGGCCCATTATCAGCAACCATCACTCCTGTGTTCCAATGGCACATTGTGTTAGCTAATCTAAGTTTATCATTTTAAAAGGCTCATTTATCATTAGAAAACCATTTTGCAATTATGTTAGCACAGCTGAAAACTGTTGTGCTCATTAAAACTGGCCTTCTATAGACTAGTTGAGTATATGGAGCTTTAGCGTTTGTGGGTTCGATTACAGGCTCAAAATGGCCAGAAACAAAGACATTTATTTTGAAACTCGTCAGTCTATTCTTGTTCTGAGAATGAAGGATATTCCATGCGAGAAATTGCCAAGAAGCTGAAGATCTCGTATAACGCTGTGTATTACTGCCTTCATAGAACAGATCAAACTGGCTCTAACCAGGATAGAAAGAGGAGTGAGAGGCCCCGGTACACAACTGAGCAAGAGGACAAGTACATTAGAGTGTCTAGTTTGAGAAACAGATGCCTCACAAGTCCTCAAACGGCAGCTTCATTAAATAGTACACACAAAACACCAGTCTCAACGTAAACAGTGAAGAGGCGACTCCAGGATGCTGGCCTTCTAGGCAGAGTTCCTCTGTCCAGTGTCTGTGTTCTTTTGCCCAACTTAATATTTTCTTTTTATTGGCCAGTCTGAGATATGGCTTTTTCTTTGCAGGTCTTGCCTATGCCACTTGGCCATCGCTCATCGATGTATTTATATGTACATATTCTTATTCCGTCCATTTAGATTTGTGTGTATTAGGTAGTTGTTGGGGAATTGTTAGATTACTTGTTAGATATTACTGCACTGTCGGAACTAGAAGCACAAGCATTTCGCTACACTCACATTAACATCTGCTAACTATGTGTATGTGACCAATACAATTTTATTTGATTTGAGTTTGAGCCGTTGAATTGCGACTTCACTTTGTCTCAGCACAGTGTTCTTCAATGTGCCCTTAACCACTAACTACGCCACACAACACTTCTGCAGACAAGATACAAGATAACAACACAAGAACACCTTCCGAGAAGACAATATGCAGCTTGCCATGATGTATCCCCAGAGTAAACACAAGCAACACCGAAACATCCATCAAACCCAAGCCAATCTAACTCTACACAGGACAGTTGTAGTGGAGTAACACACAAGTCTTTAAACTCATATATCCCTCCACAGGGCCCTAGTTGGCGGAGCGTAGGGATATGAACGTTACCTTGGCAGTGACAGGGCCAACCAGGAGAGCTGTGTTAACTTAGAGCCCAGGGTGACGGATGGAGTAGAGACATTGTGTTGAACAGGAGCTCTTCAAACCCTGTTGTCTGTTTTCTTTTGGCATATACTGTTTGACTGGCTGTATACACTTTGTGCTGTTAATGTTAACACTGAGGAGAGAGGTGCCATCTCAAATGTTACCTCTCTCACCGTGGATTCAATTCATAATGATGGAGAGGTTTGGGAGGTAGAACATTTAAAGTGTGTGTGTTTGAAGAGAGTGTGTGTTTGAAGTGTGTGTGTGTACAGCTTTGCCACTGTAGTGTTTTCATGTTGACGTTTTAGTTAATTGTGTTTTCACTTTATTGGCTCTGTACATATGTATCTGTTCATGCCTGCAGTGTAATTGTGTGGGAGTATTCACATATTTGTTTATGTTTGCTTTTTTATGTTTGTCAATAATAGTTTATGTTTATGTGTGTGTGCATGTTTGTGTGTGTGTGTGCGTGTGCGTGTGCGTGTGTGTGTGTGTGTGTGTGTGTGTTGACTCCCTTTCATTAACGATGTGTCAGTAATCAGATCAGTGTGCGTGAGGAGGCGGAGCGAGCGTCTGACTCATGACTCACACCCTCACCATGACGATGACCCGGGTCACCGTCGCTCCGCCGCACGGCAATTAAGAGGGAGGCGGGTCACCTCTGAGTCAGCCTGTAGAAAAGGGTTCTGCTGTCAAGGCAGGATTTTCATAAACAGAGCAGGCCGTTTTCAAGGCTCCCACCGTGGCTCTATCTTATTAGGCCCTGGCTATCAACCTCAGTGACTGTGTGTGTGTGTGTGTGCGTGTGAGTGTGGCTAACACACAGCACAGACGACAGGCTCTAATGATCCCCTTTCCCTCGCTCCCTCTCACCATCTCTATTCCCTGTGTCCCTCTTTCAGTCTTTCTCTTCCCCTCTCTCTCTATTCTCTCATTTGTTCCTTTCACCCTCTCTCTCCATCCCTCTCTCCATCCCTTTCTCCATCCATCTCTCCATCTCTCTCTCCATCCCACTTTCTGTCTCTCTCCATCCCTCTCTCCATCTCTCTCTCCTTCCCTCTCTCCATCTCTCTCTCCATCCCTCTCTCCATCTCTCTCTCCATCTCTCCCCATCTCTCTCTCCATCCCTCTCTCCATCTCTCTCCATCCCTCTCTCCATCTCTCTTTCCATCCCTCTCTCCATCTCTCTCTCCATCCCTCTCTCCATCCCTCTCTCCATCCCTCTCTCCATCTCTCTCCATCCCTCTCTCCATCTCTCTCTCCATCCCTCTCTCCATCTCTCTCTCCATCCCTCTCTCCGTCTCTCTCTCCATCCCTCTCTCCATCTCTCTCTCCATCCCTCTCTCCATCTCTCTCTCCATCCCTCTCTCCATCTCTCTTTCCATCTCTCTCTCCATCTCTCTCTCCATCTCTCTCTCCATCTCTCTCTCTCATCTCTCTCCGTCTCTCTCTCCATAGTGAGTATCTAACTAGTGAGTATCTAACTAGTGAGTATCTAACTAGCTAACTAGTGAGTATCTAACTAGCTAACTAGTGAGTATCTAACTAGTGAGTAGCTAACTAGTGAGTATCTAACTAGCTAACTAGTGAGTATCTAACTAATGAGTATCTAACTAGCTAACTAGTGAGTATCTAACTAGTGAGTAGCTAACTAGTGAGTAGCTAACTAGTGAGTATCTAACTAGTGAGTATCTAACTAGTGAGTATCTAACTAGCTAACTAGTGAGTAGCTAACTAGTGAGATTCTAACTAGCTAACTAGTGAGTATCTAACTAGCTAACTAGTGAGTATCTAACTAGTGAGTATCTAACTAGCTAACTAGTTAGTAGTTAACTAGTGAGTAGCTAACTAGTGAGTATCTAACTATTGAGTAGCTAACTAGTGAGTAGCTAACTAGTGAGTAGTTAACTAATGAGTAGCTAACTAGTGAGTATCTAACTATTGAGTAGCTAACTAGTGAGTAGCTGACTAGTGAGTATCTAACTATTGAGTGTCTAACTATTGAGTATCTAACTAGTGAGTATCTCCATATGAAATGCCTTGTCCGGGGTTTGACTCCCTCAGACAAACACACAAATCTGAGATCTAAGATAAAAAATCCCCCCTCATTTTCTCTTTCTTCTCCTTCGCAGGCGGCTCATTCATCTCGGAGACCTCGGTGAACGTCAGCCCAAAGCGCGCCTCAATCGATCAGGATGTCCCCAGCGGGTGTTTTATTAGTGGCCGTGGGGAGTGGCATTCGGTGGCCTTCTTCCTCGCTCCCTCCACTGTCTTCACGCCACCTCTGTTGCCGTGGCAGGGACTAATTAGCGAGTTGCCATGGGAGATGCGGGAGGAAGAGGAAGAGCTGGGAGATGTTAGGGTTGTGTAGAGGGATGAGAGGATGAGAGGGAGGGCTGGAAGGATAAGAGGATGAGAGGGCTTGAAGGATGATAGGATGATAGGATGAGAGGGAGGGCTGGAAGGGTGAGAGGATGAGAGGGGGGCTGGAAGGATGAGAGGGAGGGCTGGAAGGATGAGAGGATGAGAGGATGAGAGGGAGGGCTGGAAGGATGAGAGGATGAGAGGGAGGGCTGGAAGGATGAGAGGATGAGAGGTTGAGAGGATGAGAGGGAGGGCTGGAAGGGTGAGAGGATGAGAGGGGGGCTGGAAGGATGAGAGGATGAGCAGACGAGAGGATGAGAGGGAGGGCTGGAAGGATGAGAGGATGAGAGGGAGGGCTGGAAGGATGAGAGTATGAGAGGGAGGGCTGGAAGGATGAGAGGATGAAAGGGCTGGAAGGGAGTCAGAGGCACAGGAAGAGCCTCCTATGAGGGTGTGTGAGGGGTGTGAGAAGGGCGAACACATGTGTGTGTGTCTATGTGTGTGTTTGTGTATATGTGCACGTCAGACCTTGGTATTCAGAAATAAATGATCTGAAAAGACAAATAGTTGAATATTGGAATGTATTTGGAAATACACTTGGAAGGTATTGACATGTATTTGCAAGTACACCAAACAAAAAGAGAAACGCAACATGTAAAGTGTTGGCTCCATGTTTCATGAGCTAATATAAAAGATCCCAGAAATGTTTCATATATACAAAAAGCTTATTTCTCAAAAATGTTGTGCACAAATGTGTTTACATCACTGTTAGTGAGCATTTCTCCTGACAAGATAATCCATCCACCTGACAGGTGTGGCATGTCAAGAAGCTGATTAAACAGCATGGTCATTACATAGGTGCACCGTGTGCTGGGGACAATAGAAGGACACTCTAAAATGTGCAGTTTTGTCACACAACATAATACCACAGATGTCTCAAGTTTTGAGGGAGCGTGCAATTGGCATGCTGACAGCAGGAATGTCCACCAGAGCTGTTGCCAGATCATTTTATGTTAATTACTCTACCATAAACCGCCTCCAACATCGTTTTAAAGAATTTGACAGTACGACAAACCGGTGTCAGAACAGCAGACCACGTGTAACCGCCCAGGACCTCCACATCTGGCTTCTTCACCTGCGGGATCATCTGAGATCAGCCACCGGACAGCTGATGAAACTGAGTATTTCTGTCTGTAATAAGCCCTTTTGTGGGGGAAAAACTCATTTTGATTAGCTGGGCCTGGCTCCCAAGTGGGTGGGCCTATGCCCTTCGAGGCCCAACCATGGCTGCGCCCCTGCCCAGTCATGTGAAATCCATAAATTAGAGCCTAATTTATTTATTTCAATTGACTGATTTCCTTATATGAACTGTAACTCAGTAAAATTGTTGAAATTGTTGCATGTTGTGTTTATATTTTTGTTTAGTATACTTAAATACACTGACTCGAATATACTCTGATGCATTTAACCTAGGTATTTGAAAACAGTATTTGAAATGAGTATCTTCAAATACTCATATCGTAGGCTATTTATAGGATATTATTTGAAAATACTTTCAAATACTTCCAATGGAAGTAGTTGATTCGGGCCATATTTTTTGAAAATACTCGAATAAACAGAGAATAAGTATTTATAAGTACAAATAATCAAATACACATGTATTTGAACCCATGTCTGGTGCACATATTTCTGTCTGTGTATACAGGGCATTCAAAGTGTTCACACCCTTGACTTATTTCACATTTTGTTGTGTTACAGCCTGAATTCAAAATGGATTCAATTGATTTTTTCTCTCTAACCCATCTACACACAATACCCCATAATGATAAAATCAAAACATGTTTTTTCGAAATGTTTTGAAATATCTCATTTACATAAGTAGTCACACCCCTGAGTCAATACATGTTAGAATCACCTTTGGCAGCGATTACAGCTCTGAGAGCTTTGCACACCTCTATTGTACAACATTTGCACATTATTCTTAAAAAATTCTTAAAGCTCTGTTAAGTTCTGTCTGTTTTCTCAACCCTTGTCATAGATTTCAAGCCGATTTAAATCCTAACTGTAACTAAGCCACTCAGGAACATTCAATGTTGTCTTAGTAAGCAACTGAAGTGTAGATTTGGCCTTGGGTCTTAGGTTATTGTCCTGCTGAAAGGGGAATTTGTCTCCCAGTGTCTGCTGGAAAGCAGACTGAATCAGGTTTTCCTCTAGAATCTTGCCTGTGCTTAGCTCTATTCCATTTCTTAAAAATAAAAAAACTCTGCAGTATATGCCAATGACAAGCATACCCATAACATGATGCAGTCTCCACCAAGTTTTAAAATATGAAGATTGGTAGTCAGTGATGTGTTGTGTTGGATTTGCCCCAAACATAATGCTTTGTATCACTTTCTGTATTCAGGATATGAAGTTAATTTCTTTGCCACATTTTTTGCAGTTTTACTTTAGTGCCTCATCGCAAACAGGATGCATGTTTTGGAATATTTGTTTCTGTGCAGGCTTCCTTCTTTTCCCTCTGTAATTTCGGTTAGTATTGTGGAGTAACTATAATGTTGTTGATCCATCATCAGTTCTCTCTCAAAGTCACCATTGGCATCATGGTGAAATCCCTGAGCGGTTTCCTTCCTCTCCGGGAACGGAGTTAGGAAGGAAGCTTGTATCTTTGTAGTGGCTGGGTGGATTGATACACCATCCAAAGTGTAATTAATAACTTTCCCATACTCAAAGTGATATTCAATGTCTGCTTAAATTTTTTTTTTATCTACCAATAGGTGCCCTTCTTTGCGAAGCATTAGAAAACATTCCTGGTCTTTGTGGTTGAATCTGTATTTGAAATTCACTGCTGGACTGAGGGACCTTAGAGATAACTGTATGTGTGGGGTACAGAGATAACTGTCTGTGTGGGGTACAGAGATAACTGTATGTGTAGGGTACAGAGATAACTGTATGTGTGGGGTACAGAGATAACTGTATGTGTGGGGTACAGAGATAACTGTATGTGTGGGGTACAGAGATAACTGTATGTGTGGGGTACAGAGATAACTGTATGTGTGGGGTACAGAGATAACTGTATGTGTGGGGTACAGAGATAACTGTATGTGTGGGGTACAGAGATAACTGTATGTGTGGGGTACAGAGATAACTGTATGTGTAGGGTACAGAGATAACTGTATGTGTAGGGTACAGAGATAACTGTATGTGTGGGGTACAGAGATAACTGTATGTGTGGGGTACAGAGATAACTGTATGTGTGGGGTACAGAGATAAGGGAAACACTATTAGTGCACTCAGAGTGAGTCCATGCAACTTATTAGGTGACTTGTTTAGCAAATGTTTACTTATGAACTCATTTAGGTATGCCATAACAAAGGGGTTGAATACTTATTGACGCAAGACATTTCAGATAAAAAAATATATAAAGAATTCCAAAAATATAATTCCACTTTGACATTATGGGGTATTGTGCATAGGCCAGTGACACACAATTTAAATGTAATACATTTTAAAACATAACAAAATGTGGAAAAAGTTAAGGGGTGTGAATACATACTTTGAGTGTGTGTGTGTGTGTGTGTGTGTGTGTGTGTGTGTGTGTGTGTGTGTGTGTGTGTGTGTGTGTGTGTGTGTGTGTGTGTGTGTGTGTGTGTGTGTGTGTGTGTGTGTGTGTCAGTCAGTGCCGTTAAGATGAGGGACGACAATTTATTTTATGAGTATGTCCTTATTTCTATTACAGCATATTGGATGACTGTCATTCATATTCCATTCACCCAGCTCAATGTAACATCGATATGTTTAGACTACTACATACTACCCACATTTCCAGTCCAGGTGAGTCTGATGACGCGCAGGTGCGCATAACGATGGTGACAGGTGTGTGCCATAACGAGCAGCCTGGTGACCTAGAAGCCGGGGAGGGAGCACACGTGACACTAGCAAATACAGTGCCTTGCAAAAGTATTCACCAGCCTTGGATTGTTTCCTATTTTGTTGTCTTACAACCTGGAATTAAAATAGATTTGGGGAGGGGGGGGGGGGGGGGGGGTTGTATCATTTGATTTGTACAACATGCTTACCACTTTGAAGATGCAAAATATTTTTATTATGAAACAAACAAGAAATAACACAAAAAAATGAAAACTTGAGCATGCATAACTATTCACCCCCACAAAGTCAATACTTTGTAGAGCCACCTTTTGCAGCAATTGCAGCTGCAAGTCTCAAGGGATATGTCTCTATAAGGTTGGCACATCTAGCCACTGGGATTTTTGCCCATTCTTCAAGGCAAAACTGCTCCAGCTCCTTCAAGTTGGATGGGTTCCTGCTGGTGTACAGCAATCTTTAAGTCATACCACAGATTCTCAATTGGATTGAGGTCTGGGCTTTGACTAGGCCATTCCAAGACATTTAAATGTTTCCCCTTAAACCACTCGAGTGTTGCTTTAGCAGTATGCTTAGGGTCATTATCCTGCTGGAAGGTGAACCTCCGTCCCAGTCTCAAATCTCTGGAAGACTAAAACAGGTTTCCTCAAGTATTTCCCTGGATTTAGCACCATCCATCATTCCTTCAATTCCGACCAGTTTCCCAGTCCCTGCAGATGAAAAACATCCCCACAGCATGATGCTGCCACCACCATGCTTCACTGTGGGGATGGTGTTCTCGGGGTGATGGGAGGTGTTGGGTTTGCACCAGACATAGCGTTTTCCATGATGGCCAAAAAGCTACATTTTGTCTCATCTTCCATGTGTTTGGGGAGTCTCCCACATGCCTTTTGGCAAACACCAATCGTGTTTGCTTATTTTTTTCTTGAAGCAATGGCTTTTTTTCTGGCCACTCTTCCGTAAAACCCGGCTCTGTGGAGTGTACGGCTTAAAGTGGTCCTATGGACAGATACTCCAATCTCTGCTGTGGAGCTTTGCAGCTCCTTCAGGGTTATCTTTGGTCTCTTTGTTGCCTCTCTGATTAATGCCCTCCTTGCCTGGTCCATGAGTTTTGGTGTATAATAATGGATAATAATGGATTTAATGGTGCTCCGTGGGATGTTCAGAGGTTTGGAGTTTTTTTTATAACCCAACCCTGATCTGTACTTCTCCACAACTTTGTCACTGACCTGTTTGGAGAGCTCTTTGGTCTTCATGGTGCCGCTTGCTTGGTGGTGCCCCTTGCTTAGTGGTGTTGCAGACTCTGGGGCCTTTCAGAATAGATGTGTATATATACAGATCATGTGACAGATCATGTGACAGATTGCACACAGGTGGACTTTATTTAATTAATTATGTAACTTCTGAATGTAATTAGCTGCACCAGATCTTTTTAGGGGCTTCATGGCAAAGGGGGTGAATACATATGCAACGCACCACTTTTAAATTGTTTATTTTTTAGGATTTTTTGAAACATGCTATTTTTTAAATTTCACTTCACAAATTTGGACTATTTTGTGTATGTCCATTACATGAAATCCAAACAAAAATCTATTTAAATTACAGGTTGTAATGCAACAAAATAGGAAAAACGCCAAAGGGGTGAATACTTTTGCAAGGTACTGTATAGGGTGTAATCATTAGTCCAACAGTTGCAAATGAGAGTTTCTATTGGACAAATTCTGGTATGCTTATCCCCGTTTAGTTCTGTTTACCTCCGTTTATAAACAGACTCGGAGGAATAAATACACCCCTGATCACGCGTAAACACGGTTCACTCTCATAAAAGCCACGTTGTATTCCTTCTCTTCCCTTCGCTTGTGGACATCAGCTGTACGTGACCAGGCCAAAAACACTTTACACATCGGTGTCACCATATTAGCTAAAGTACTGTCGTAGCATAGCTAATAGAACTTACACGTTAGTAAACCCGCTACAATCATGCAGTAACATTAGTGTACAGTCAGTAAGCAGTTACAATAAATTAGTAATACCAAAAGCTTACCTTGACTTGGAAGAGTTCCAGTGTTGTGTTGGAACGTCATACCCACCTAGCTAACATAGCTGTCACACCCTGATCTGTTTCACCTGTCCTTGTGCTTGTCTCCACCCCCCACCAGGTGTGGTGTGTGGTGTGTGGTGTGGTATGTGGTATGTGGTGTGTGGTGTGTGGTGTGGGTGTGTGGTGTGTGGTGTGTGGTGTGTGGTGTGGGGTGGTGTGTGGTATGGTGTGTGGTGGTGTGTGGTATGGGGTGGTGTGTGGTGTGTGGTATGGGGTGTGGTGTGGGTGTGTGTGTGTGTGTGTGTGTGTGTGTGTGTGTGTGTGTGTGTGTGTGTGTGTGTGTGTGTGTGTGTGTGTGTGTGTGTGTGTGTGTGTGTGTGTGTCTGTCAGTCAGTGCCGTTAAGATGAGGACGACAATTTATTTTATGAGCATGGCCTTATTTCTATTACAGCATATTGGATGACTGTCATTCATATTCCATTCACCCAGCTCAATGTAACATCAATAGGTTTAGACTACTACATACTACCCACATTTCCAGTGGTGTGTGGTGTGTGGTGTGGGTGTGGTGTGTGGTGTGGTGTGGGTGTGTGGTGTGTGGTGTGGTGTGTGGTGTGTGGTGTGTGGTGTGGTGTGGGTGTGTGGTGTGTGGTGTGGGTGTGGTGTGTGTGGTGTGGGTGGTGTGTGTGGTGTGGGTGGGGTGTGTGGTGTGGGTGTGGTGTGTGGTGTGTGGTGTGTGGTGTGTGGTGTGGGTGGGGTGTGTGGTGTGGGTGTGGTGTGTGGTGTGTGGTGTGTGGTGTGTGGTGTGTGGTGTGGTGTGGGTGTGTGGTGTGTGGTGTGGGTGGTGTGTGTGGTGTGGGTGGTGTGGGTGGGGTGTGTGGTGTGGGTGTGGTGTGTGGTGTGTGGTGTGTGGTGTGTGGTGTGGGTGTGTGGTGTGTGGTGTGGGTGTGGTGTGTGGTGTGGGTGTGGTGTGTGGTGTGGGTGTGTGGTGTGGGTGTGGTGTGTGGTGGGTGGTGTGGTGTGTGGTGGGTGGTGTGGTGTGTGGTGGGTGGGGTGTGTGGTGTGGGTGTGTGGTGCGTGGTGTGGTGTGTGGTGTGGTGGGTGGTGTGGTGTGTGGTGGGTGGTGTGGTGTGTGGTGTATGTGAGTGTGTGTGAATATACAGTATACGTTTGCATGTGTGTGTATGCGTGTGTGTTTATGCCCTTGTGTACTGCAAATGTCTGTGCATGTCTAAACAGTAGTCATACGTTTGTGTGAGTGTGTGAGTGTGTGTATGTGTGTGTGAGTGTGTCTGAGTGTGTGTGAGAGTGTGTGTATGTGTGTGTGTGAATTTGTTTGAGTGTGTGTGAGTGTGCGTGAGTGTGTGTGTGTGTGTGTGCGTGTGTGTGTGTGTGTGTGTGTGTGTGTGTGTGTGTGTGTGTGTGTGTGTGTGTGTGTGTGTGTGTGTGTGTGTGTGTGTGTGTGTGTGTGTGTGTACCCGATCTGTAACATTGTTATCTGCAGCTAGGTTTCCATCCAATTGGCGACATATTTTCCATGCGAATATTTAAAAAATCTGCATAAAAACAATATGCGCATTTTCCCACCAGAGATGTGTTTCCATCAAATTGACATCACACACAGCTGTGCTGACATAGTGAACATAATAAATACCTTTTTGCGGTTAAATTCCCAGGTACCGAATACAAAATACAAGTTAAATGGGTTTGCATTGCATTTTCAACTCTACTGATGGTTTTGTCACAATTTTGGTATAATTTTGATATAGCCAAGCTACTAGCGCTCTGTTGGCTAGAGCACACGTATAGCCTACATGATGAGATTATTATTATGGACAAAAGAGCGAGATTATTGTTATTTGTCAAACAGTAAGCACCGATCAACATGTCACCAGAATAAGACCCTCGATATTTATTTGTAAAGGAGCGTCAAGCTCATCACCGTGCACTGTCACCACCCTGTGAAGTTCATCACAACATGTTTCATCTGTAGCCTATTAAACTGCTTGCTTTCCAGAGTTGTAGTGGGAGGACAACACAGCATGTCATCGTGTGACTCCAACTTTACTTCCATATGGTGGTTATTATATCAATATCGGTTCATGAAAACTTTTCCACCGGAAAAAAATTCATAATTAATTTTACCGACACAAAAAGATCCCACCTTGCCTAGCGTATTTTGTTTTGTCGACATTTGTAAAGTTTACCGAACCCTTTTCTGTTTCCATCAGGCCTGTTTGTATGATCTTTACTCGCGTAAAAAGGTTGGATGGAAACCTGGTTACAGGAAGTAAAACATTTTACAGTTGTCTTTTTTTGTCAGAATTCACAGCTGAAAAAACAGTTAAAAGAGAGAGAGGGAGAGATGGGAAGATAAGAAGAGATAAGAGTAAGTAATAGGCAGGGAAGGAGCTGGGGTTAATAGACTTTGTGTGTGTGTGTGTGTGTGTGTGTGTGTGTGTGTGTGTGTGTGTGTGTGTGTGTGTGTGTGTGTGTGTGTGTGCGTGTGCGTGTGCGTGTGCGTGTGCGTGGGTGCATACACGCGCTTGCACACGCGTGTCCATATTTGGCTTTGAATAATATACACTATATATACAAAAGCATGTGCACAGCCCTTCAAATTAGTGGATTTGGCTATTTCAGCCACACACATTGCTGACAGGTGTATAAAATCAAACACACAGCCATTCAATATCCATAGACAAACATTGGCAGTAGAATGTTCTTACTGAGCTCAGTGACTTTCAACGTAGCATTGTCATAGGATGCCACCTTTCCAACAAGTCAGGTTGACAATTTCTACACTGTTAGAGCTGCCTCGGTCAACTGTAAGTGCGGTTGTGAAGTGGAAATGTCTAGGAGCAAGAACGTCTCATCAGCGAAGTGGTAGACCACACAAGTTCACAGAACGGGACCACCGAGTGCTGAAGCGCGTAGCGCGTAAAAATCGTCTGTCCTCGATTGCAACACTTACTACCGAGTTCCAAACTGCCTCTGGAAGCAGAACTGTTCATCGGGAGCATTGTCATGTTTCAGCATGGCAATGCACCATGGAAACCCATTTCATGAAGCTTCATGAGCCTAAGATCACCATGCGCAATGCCAAGCGTCGGCTGGAGTGATGTAAAGCCTCCATTAGACTCTGAAGCAGAGGACATGCGTTCTCTGGAGTGATGAATCAAGCTTCACCATCTGCCAGTCCAACGGACAAATCTGGGTTTTGGCGGATGCCAGGAGGACACTACCTGCCCCAGTGCATAGTGTCAACTGTAAAGTTTGGTGGAGGAATAATGGTCTGGGTATGTTTTTCATGGTTTGGCTAGGCCAACGCTACAGCATACAATGACATTCTAGATGATTCTGTGCTTCCATCTTTGTGGCAACATTTTGGTGAAGGCCCTTTCCTGTTTCAGCATGATAATGCACCTGTGTACAATGCGAGGTCCATACAGAAATTGTTTTTTCGAGATAGGTGTGGAAGAACTTGACTGGCCTGCACAGAGCCCTGACCTCAACCCCATTGAACACCTTTGGGATGAATTGTAACGTTGACTGTGAGCCAGGCCTAATCGCCCAGCATCTGTGCCCGACCTCACTAATGCTCTTGTGGCTGAATGGAAGCAAGTCCCAGCAAGCAATGTTCCAACATCTAGTGGAAAGCCTTCCCAGATGATTGGAGGCTGATGAGTGGAGGGGACCAACTCCATATTAATGCCAACGAGTATGAAATTAAATGTTGGACGAGCAAATGTCCACATACTTTTGGTCATGTAGTGTATTACCAGGATGATCTGTGCCTCACTCCCATGCCATGTTTCCTTGTAGGGAAAGTTCACAACAAAAATGTCATGACTCAAAAGGTGTACTCTTCTACATATACTGCCTCATCCAGGTTTAAAGACAAGGCTACATGTTGCCTTCCTGACAAGGAGACAAGCTAATGATGCTATCCGAGAATAAAGCTTTTACAGGAAGTTAGTAATTGGGACAACGCCATGGATGGACCTTGCTCAAATCTGGGCGCTCGTCCACCGAATTAATGTGACTGTCTGTGTGTCCGTCCCAGTGTGAACACTGCAACCACTAATTACACCCATGTGATCTGCTCACAGAATATTTGATTCTCAGAGAGACAGAATAATGCATGCCTGCGTGTATGTGTGTGTGAGAGAGAGAGAGAGAGAGAGAGAGAGAGAGGGCGGAAGGCAGAGACAGAGAGAGATAATTTAAACCAGTTTTGTATCACTAGGGGTGTAAATTGCAGATTCAATATTCAGCTTGTTAGTTACACAGTCTCCTCTTTTTTGGAACAGTTAAAAGAGACAATCCTTCCCCAGAAACTTCTGATAGATATTAGGTCTGTTGCCAAATCTCAGGAGCCATATTGCACATGCTTTTACAGCCATAGAGTACTGTAGTTAGTTTGTTGCACGAGTTTATTATAATGGTCTGGCAATTAACCCTTAAACTATTGACTTGTTGTTGATTTTTATCACATCCCAAAAATGGTTTATTGAATTCTTCAAAATGTTCATTATTTTGTCAATCAATTTGTTCTTAATCAATATAAAGAATTGTTTAGTGTTTCTGTATCAGTATTGACTTTAAAAAAACGAATGTCCTTTGGGGTCATTTTGACCCTGGGCCAAAATCACCTAATTTCCCCTGTAGTATTTTGATAGATAAGACCTTTATTTGAATGTAGGTTTCTCTTGAGACATAATAACAAGTTATCCATACCACCAGAGGGTGGAGGAAGACCTGCTGGAGTGATCGTGACCAGATAGACAGTTCACCTGCAGACATGGAGCACCTTATGTACTCGCCTTTGGTTATACCTGGTTATAACTAGTTATGACTGTGTACTCACCTATGGTTATAACTGGTTATAACTAGTTATGACTGTGTACTCACCTATGGTTAGAACTGGTTATAACTAGCTATGACTGTGTACTCACCTATGGTTAGAACTGGTTATAACTAGTTATGACTGTGTACTCACCTATGGTTATAACTGGTTATAACTAGTTATGACTGTGTACTCACCTATGGTTATAACTGGTTATAACTAGTTATGACTGTGTACTCACCTATGGTTATAACTGGTTATAACTAGTTATGACTGTGTACTCACCTATGGTTATAACTGGTTATAACTAGTTATGACTGTGTACTCACCTATGGTTATAACTGGTTATAATTAGTTATGACTGTGTACTCACCTTTGGTTATACTGGTTATAATTAAGTATGACCGTGTACAAAATTTAAATTACCTTAGGAACACTGAGTGTACAAAACATTAAGAACACTTGCTCTTTCCATGACCAGGTGAAAGCTACGATCCCTCATTGATGTCACTCGTTAAATCCACTTCAATCAGAATAGATGAAGGGGAGGAGACGGGTTAAAGAATACTTTTTAAGCCTTGAGACAATTGAGATATGGATTGTCTTTGGTGGGCCATTTAGAGAGTGAATGGGCAAGACAAAAGATTGAAGTGCCTTTGAGCAGGGTATGGTAGTAGGTTCCAGGCGCACCAGTTTGTGTCAACAGTTTCCCGTGTGAATCAAGAATGGTCCATCACACAAAGGAGATCCTACCAATTGGACACAACTGGGCTAGCATCTCTGTGAAACGCTATCGACACCTTGTAGATTCCATGCTGACGAATTGAGGCTGTTCTGAGGGCGGGGGGGGGGGGGGGGGGGGGGCAACTCAATATTAAGACTGTGTTCTTAATGTTTTGTGCACTCAGCGTATACGCTAAGTTGCAGTCGAAACAGCTCATAAAAGTCTGTCAGTGGTATGAATACTTGGTAGAACTGTAATACAGAAGCCAGCTACCCTTTGAAACCAGCTATCCTCTGAAACCAGCTACCCATAGTGCTGTATTGGTGTGTATTTATATAAATACCAGTATTCCTATATTATTCTCTAATATTATATATATGCAACTTATGGTATTTTGGTTGATATTAACATTTGGTTTGAAGTGAATTTGAGAACTTGGGCCTGCTTTTTCAAGCATCCTGCCATAGGTCATACCACTCCTATTGGTTCACTAGCAGTGATGCTAATGCTGGCTGTGGGGTAAGTCAATAAAGAAATCTAAGCTATTTTGCTGGTCATCGTCTCTCAGGATCAATGGATGAATAAATAAAAATTGTCAATCGAATTAGGTGTATTACACCTTTTGGTATACTACCCCTTTAAAAGGTAATATTTACCACATAATGTAAAAACATAAATATTTTCTTCAAAATTCCAAAAACAATTTTTTTTTTTACAGAATATGCAAATTCACTGTATGTTTGCTAAAATAACAGTCTGTTCTTGTACAAAAAAATACAAGTCAGGTCATATTATTCACATGTCTAATGTTTTGCTAAGAATTATGGCGACATTTTTCTAAGATTGTTGCTTTTTCCAAAAGTTTCTTCTTTGGGTCGAAGTGACCACAGTTGGTAATCCATGTATGTACCCTATGTTGGTAGTTTGAGCGTTAAGCAATGACAATCTTACTCAGTAAACAGCAGTCAATCCTGTCAATTAGTTATACAATAACGTATTCAACATGGCAGCCCTATACAGAGATAGTCAATTGGACATACAGAAAATAGGTTATTAAATTCAAAAAGCTAGATCTCTTACACAATTTAATATGACTTGCGTATATCTATCTCACTTCTCCAAGCTTTATTCCCCCTTAAAAAAAAATCTGATGTGGAAACAAACAGTTCAAAGATATTTTCATTTTCACTGTTTTCTTCCAACTCGTTCTTCTGTTTATCCATTTCTAACTCTGAGAGATACTTTTTCAAACAATTCTTTAACAGCCACCAAAAACAATAGTTGCCATATAAATTCGACAGAGCACATTAGGGAAGAAATGTCTAGAGTTCGGTTGAAATCCTCTACTGGGCAGGCCGCTACAGTGATCTAGCGATGAGAGGCGCGAGACAGCTTCCGGAACAAAGACGGAACACTATGATGACACATACGACGTTTCCCAATTCTCCAAATCAAATCAAATTTTAGTGGTCACATACACATATTTAGCAGATGTTATTGCAGGTGTAGCGATATGCTTGTCTAACCCTCTACCTGTCTACCCTGTAGTGTGAGCTTGTCCACTTCCCTTCACAGATTTTTAAAGGAAAGGACTAGTGTGAGAAAAATATGGTGGAAACTCCCGCTATCCCATTCTTACACCAATCCAATGCTTTGAAATCCATCTGGAAAAGAGTGCATACGCTCATACTTGGATAGAAAAGTAGAGCAATGGGACGTAGAGAAACTGGCCTGGATCCCACCGCTGACACCCAGCGTAAGAATAGCCTTGGCCTCCAACATGTTTACCAGGGGACGGGCAGATGGACCGCTGTGGCCCCACTGATGGCCAGGTGGATCAACCACACAGGAGCCTGGCTATTTCCCAATCCACCTCAACCACCTTCTGTGGTACCATGACCTCACCACACCAGATCAACATCAACTGGGTAAGCCAGAACACTCCCTTCCTTTCATCCCACCATCCCTCCAGTCATCACCCAACAGAGCTGACCATCTGTGATACTAGTACTGTATATAGGATGGCATACCATGTTGACTGCATAGAGAATATATGCTTCATATGAGTGTGTTAATCAGACTACTTGTTTTAAAATCACTGTGACTGTCAGTGCGGTAATCAGACTACTTGTTTTAAAATCACTGTGACTGTCAGTGTGGTAATCAGACTACTTGTTTTAAAATCACTGTGACTGTCAGTGTGCTAATCAGACTACTTGTTTTAAAATCACTGTGACTGTCAGTGTGGTAATCAGACTACTTGTTTTAAAAGCACTGTGACTGTCAGTGTGGTAATCAGACTACTTGTTTTAAAATCACTGTGACTGTCAGTGTGGTAATCAGACTACTTGTTTTAAAATCACTGTGACTGTCAGTGTGGTAATCAGACTACTTGTTTTAAAACACTGTGACTGTCAGTGTGGTAATCAGACTACTTGTTTTAAAATCACTGTGACTGTCAGTGTGGTAATCAGACTACTTGTTTTAAAATCACTGTGACTGTCAGTGTGGTAATCAGACTACTTGTTTTAAAAGCACGGTGACTGTCAGTGTGGTAATCAGACTACTTGTTTTAAAATCACTGTGACTGTCAGTGTGGTAATCAGACTACTTGTTTTAAAATCACTGTGACTGTCAGTGTGGTAATCAGACTACTTGTTTTAAAATCACTGTGACTGTCAGTGTGCTAATCAGACTACTTGTTTTAAAATCACTGTGACTGTCAGTGTGGTAATCAGACTACTTGTTTTAAAATCACTGTGACTGTCAGTGTGGTAATCAGACTACTTGTTTTAAAATCACTGTGACTGTCAGTGTGGTAATCAGACTACTTGTTTTAAAGTCACTGTGACTGTCAGTGTGGTAATCAGACTACTTGTTTTAAAATCACGGTGACTGTTAGTGTGGTAATCAGACTACTTGTTTTAAAACACTGTGACTGTCAGTGTGGTAATCAGACTACTTGTTTTAAAATCACTGTGACTGTCAGTGTGGTAATCAGACTACTTGTTTTAAAAGCACTGTGACTGTCAGTGTGGTAATCAGACTACTTGTTTTAAAATCACTGTGACTGTCAGTGTGGTAATCAGACTACTTGTTTTAAAAGCACTGTGACGCTAAGTTGCAGTCGAAACAGCTCATAAAAGTATGCCAGTGGTATGTGTTAATACATGTTTTAAAAGCACTGTGACTGTCAGTGTGTTACCACAAATGTATTTCTGTGTGTATGCCACAAGTCCACGTTGCAGCATCTGAGATTTGTGGTAGGTAATCCTGCCTAAATTTTATTCCTTCTGTGCCTGTGTGCATGTGTATAAGTGTGTGTCTGAGAGAGAGAGAGAGAGAGGACAGCTTGTGTGTGTGGGAACACAATCTATATATTGGTGAAAACATTCCATTTACGACTTCAGCTCTTGACCCTGAAGCAAGTGAAGCAGCCAGAAAGTATAAAACATTCAGAAGATTGTGTAGAGGTTTGGGCTTAGGGAAATTTTAATCATTCCACAAATTATATAGATATCAATATCTTGATCGAGACAGGCTACTATCTACTATGACAAATTGATGCTGGTTAGGAGCAATGCCAAAAAGAGAAAAAGCTTGCAAAACAAATGGGGCCAAAACAAAGTCATATTTTATGGCAGATATAAAAGGCCTCTGAAGCAGTCCCAGTCATCATCAAACCTGCTGACGCTTGAAAACTCTGCCTCTCAAGGATAGAGCCCCATATTGCCTCCTCCTCTACACTACTCCTGGGGAAGTTTGAGAACTTATAAGTCTAAAGATCACCTTGCTCTTGATGTTCTACAGTAGTGAGGACTGGGATACCCTGAATTGACAGTCTTAGTCACTACAGTACAGTACTGTCACGTATACTCCCTCTCCGGCCTCTAGGTCACCAGGCTGCTGATTATTCCGCACTCCTGTCACCATCGTCTCGCGCGCCTGCGCCTCATGACACACACATGGACTCCATCACCTCCTTGATTATCTTCCCTGTATCTGCCTCTCCCCTTGGTTCTTTCCTCAGGTGTTATTGACTCTGTGTTCATGTCGGTGCGTTGTTTGTGTTTCGTGTTCATTGTTTCTTTTGTTTATTTAAACACTCACTCCCTGAACTTGCTTCCCGACTCTCAGTGCACACGTTACAAGTACCGGACAGGACAAGGGCGTGTAGTGCATACTGCACCTCAACAGGTATGACCTAGATATGCTAAAGAAGTAGGATCTTAATTTGACCTATATTGTCACGGCAAAATAATCCTGCAGCAAGAGGATTTTAACGTTCTAGATTGGTGATTAGTCTATTAGCTGGCCAAAAGTAGGCTTCATGAAAAATGCAATAGTGTGAATATAACTGTGTGTTAGTGTGGGTTTTCAGGTCAAATATGTAAATCACAAAGCTCATCTGCATTTCCTGTGGTACAGGAAAATTCTCAGCAACAAAAGAGTGATCAATATCTGTATAATACAGGACTTTTCTTTAGCGACGGTACATTCCCTTGAAGTCAAGTGTGAACTAGCACTTCACTGTCATCTGTGTCTTTTAGCAATCCTGTATCCACTAAAACATAATGGCCCTGATATCTCAAATTGTCAAGTTGTAATCTGAAGTATTGACTTGGCAGCTGAAACAGAGTCCAACACGCAGCATGTTTGACATTGCCTTTTCTACAGTGAGTGAGGGCCGTTTTGTGTAAAGCTAGATGGCAGTGATCGGCCAATGTTCACCCAGCCATACAGGGAAGAGCAGTACAGTGTACCCGTGGGCTCATGTCAGAGTGACGCAGCACTCATTATCTCTTGCATAACGACCCTGATGCCAAGCGTCCAACGTAGCTTTTTAGGAGCAGACGGGAGTCTTGTCAAAATGGGGTCCGGAGCTGTATAGGAGGCTGGAACAAAAGTGCTTTCAATTTAGATCTGAAAGATTCCCTTGTTTCCCAGAAATAGTGCCAACTTTATGATCGGCAATATCCGCTCCTAAAGACAGGAAGTGCCAGAAATTGGCGGAGTATTCCGAGCTTATCTATTCAGATTCAGATGAAAACCACCAACGATAGCCAACATAAGTTGAAAAGATGCTTACTACCAGAGACCTCCAAAAGGAAAATACTCTTAACCCATTGACATTCAAGCATTTTTAGAGTAACTTATCCATGATCACTGAGAACTGTCTTCGATCCTTGGCTGTGCAGACACCAGCAGATCAATCAATTAATGAATCAATCAATCACAGCACTGTTTATCTAACTGGTAATTGACATCTCTTACCAATCCTAGAAAAGGTTAGGGTTTGACACGATCCTCCATCACCTTTTTCCCAGTGAGTCTACAGATACACACACAGCAGTAACAGCTGACTTCTTACAGTTCAGAGATGCACCTCTGTGTACAGCTTACCTTCAAGACTGAGGAAGAACTCAAGCGTGACGTAGCACCTCTGCCCCCCTCCCCCACCACCCAAAAAAACTTTGCATTTTAATGAAGAACATGGAACATTCTTTCATTTAAATTGGAAAAAGGCAAAATAACACAATCTAATGTCGCCCTGAGCCAGAGAGATTAAGTAAGTAACTAAGTACTCAATAGAACAATTTAATTGAAATCTCGGGGGTTGAGGAGGTAAGAGAGGGAAAAGCCTGCCCAATGAGTGAAGTTTAAAAAAAGGCATCAACATTTTCCCTGGAATGCCATTTTTCACTCAGTCCAAGGAAAAGGTCAGCTTGCTCCACTGTTATATTAATATATAGCCATTGATAATTGGTTTTCTATCATTCACGAAAATGTACAATGCTCCAAGGCATAACATTTTTCTTCTTTGCATTCTCTTGCGATAGTACTGACATTCCCTCATACATTCCCCCTGTATCTCTCTCTCTTGTTTCATTAAGGTCATCACCTCAAAAAGCATCAGAAAGAGGTTTGACAACCACCATCTCGGAATGTTCTGGAATCATTTCTGTAGTTTGAAAACAGATAAGGTTAGCATTCCTGCAACATTATTTTGCTGAAATATAATTTGATAGCTGAGAAATTAAGATAATTGATTGTACCCAAATTCGCCATTTTAAATTATAAGATTAATATTATATTCAATAGATATAGTACATACAATCAGGTCCATAAATATTTGGATGTTGACCAAATTATTCCAAGTTATTATTTTAGCTGTCGATAACAGCATATTGGAGTTGAAATTAAACAATTAATATGAGCTGAAAGTGCAGACTTTCACCTTTCGTTTGAGGGTATTTACATCCAAGTCGTTTGAATGGTGTAGGAATTACAGCACGTTTTATATGCGGTCCCCCCCTTTTTAAGGGACCACAAGTAATTGGACATTTTCTGCTCAGCTGTTCAATGGCCAGGTGTGTGTAATTCCCTCATTAGTTAATTTACAAATAAGCAGAGAAGTAAGTCCAGAGTTCAAGTGTGGCATCTGGAATCTGTTGCTGTTAACCCTCAATATGAAGTTCAAAGAGCCTCAGAAACAGGAAGACCAAATTAAAGTTAGAAACATCTAAAAAGCCTGTACAGTTCTGGAACAACCTCCTATGGACAGATGAGACAAAGATCAACTTGTACCAGAATGATGGGAAGAGAAGATAATGGAGAATGGAAGGAACTGCTCATGATCTGAAGCATACCACCTCATCTGTGAAGCATGGTGGAGGTAGTGTTATGGTGTGGGCATATATGGCTGCCAATGGAACTGGTTCCCTTGTATTTATTGATGACTGCTGACAAAAGCAGCAGTATGCATTCTGAAGTGTTTAGGACTATATTATCTGCTCAGATTCAGCCAAATACTTCAAAACTCATTGGACGGTGCTTCACAGTGCAGATGGACAATGACCCGAAGCATATCGCGAAAGCAACCCAATACTTTTATAAGGCAAAGAATGGGAATGTTCTGCAATGGCCAAGTCAATCCCCTGACCTGAATCCAATTGAGCATTTCACTTTCTGAAGGCAAAACTGTGGGCAAAACGCCCCAAGAACAAGCAGGAAGTGAAGACAGCTACAGTAAAGGGCTGGCAGAGCATCACCAGGGAAGAAACACAGCATCTGGTGATGTCCATGGGTTCCAGACTTCAGGCAGTCATTGACTGCAAAGGATTTGCAACCAAGTATTAAAACTCACAATTTAATGTATGATTATGTTAGTTTGTCCAATTACTTTTGAGCCCTTAAAATTGGGGTGGGGGGGGTGGGCTATGTATAAAAATGGTTGTAGTTCCGACACGATTCATACTATAATTTTGACAGAACTCTTAAATGAAAGATGCAAGTCGACACTTAAAGCACACCTTGATTGTTTCCTTTCAAATCCATTGTGGCGGCGTACAGAGACAAAATGATTGTATCACTGTCCAAATACGTCTGGACCTGACTGCAACATCCGATTTGGACTCCCCAAATATGTTGGTTTCCTTACCCTGTAAGCAGTCGATGGACAAGGTATGATAGCAACCCATCCTTTGATTTTGTTTACCTGGCCACTGTTTCAAATGTTCACTTTTTAGCATTTGTGGCACAAATCCAATGCAACTCAAGCAAACCAAGGCATTGATTGTGAAGAAAGAGAGGTTCTGGACAGATTCTAAAATTCCAGGCGTAAATAGCCTGCTTTATGAAAGGTTGCCTTTTCCCTGAAGGACGAGGGACAATAACCCTGTGAGCACACAACTCAATACTATCATTTCATTTTCAGCATAAGCTCAGATGGAGTTTTATATGTTTGGACGTATGGGACCACCACTATGAAAAAAAAGACCCGCCGGTCAATCAGCCAATCAAACTGTGGTCTGTTTTGCAATGACACAGAGCAGCAGTGGAATGACTTAACGTTCCAACCAAATCAATATCCTCGAAGACTAGGTGCATCATATCATCCTCTGAACCATGAGTCAGAACACACAACCAATGTAAAGCCAAAGGCTCTGTGTGTGACAGAATACAATTGGTGTTGAGCGATAGCTGTAGCTGTGGGGTGAATGGATCGTGCCTCTGCAGGGTGTGTGTAGGGTGGAGGATTGATACATACACTTTGCCTGATGTGGAGGAGAGGTTCAATCATGCTGTCCAGTCCAAATGTGGGTTAGTGGGCCAGAGCCTAGGGGACGGATGAACCCGATTGAGAAAGAGACAGAGGTAACAACATGGAAGGAGATAGATAGATAGAGACGCAGGTAACAACAGGAAGGGAGGGAAATAGAGACACAGGTAACAACAGGAAGGGAGGGAGGGAAATAGAGACGCAGGTAACAACAGAGAGGGAGGGAGGGAAATAGAGACACAGGTAACAACAGGAAGGGAGGGAGGGAAATAGAGACACAGGTAACAACAGGAAGGGAGGGAGGGAAATAGAGACACAGGTAACAACAGGAAGGGAGGGAGGGAAATAGAGACACAGGTAACAACAGGAAGGGAGGGAGGGAAATAGAGACAAAGGTAACAACAGGAAGGGAGGGAGGGAAATAGAGACGCAGGTAACAACAGGAAGGGAGGGAGGGAAATAGAGACGCAGGTAACATCAGGAAGGGAGGGAAATAGAGACACAGGTAATAACAGGAAGGGAAGTAGAGACACAGGTAACAACAGAAAGGGAGGGAGGGAAATAGAGACACAGGTAACAACAGAAAGGGAGGGAGGGAAATAGAGACGCAGGTAACATCAGGAAGGGAGGGAGGGGAATAGAGACACAGGTAACAACAGAAAGGGAGGGAGGGAAATAGAGACACAGGTAACAACAGAAAGGGAGGGAGGGAAATAGAGACGCAGGTAACATCAGGAAGGGAGGGAGGGAAATAGAGACACAGGTAACAACAGAGAGGGAGGGAGGGAAATAGAGACGCAGGTAACAACAGAGAGGGAGGGAGGGGAATAGAGACACAGGTAACAACAGGAAGGGAGGGAGGGAAATAGAGACACAGGTAACAACAGGAAGGGAGGGAGGGAAATAGAGACACAGGTAACAACAGGAAGGGAGGGAGGGAAATAGAGACACAGGTAACAACAGGAAGGGAGGGAGGGAAATAGAGACACAGGTAACAACAGGAAGGGAGGGAGGGAAATAGAGACACAGGTAACAACAGGAAGGGAGGGAGGGAAATAGAGACGCAGGTAACAACAGGAAGGGAGGGAGGGAAATAGAGACGCAGGTAACATCAGGAAGGGAGGGAAATAGAGACACAGGTAATAACAGGAAGGGAAATAGAGACACAGGTAACAACAGAAAGGGAGGGAGGGAAATAGAGACACAGGTAACAACAGAAAGGGAGGGAGGGAAATAGAGACGCAGGTAACATCAGGAAGGGAGGGAGGGGAATAGAGACACAGGTAACAACAGAAAGGGAGGGAGGGAAATAGAGACACGGGTAACAACAGAAAGGAAGGGAAATAGAGACACAGGTAACAACAGGAAGGGAGGGAGGGAAATAGAGACACAAGTAAAAACAGGAAGGGAGGGAGGGAAATAGAGACGCAGGTAACAACAGAGAGGGAGGGAGGGAAATAGAGACACAGGTAATAACAAGAAGGGAGGGAGGGAAATAGAGACGCAGGTAACAACAGAAAGGGAGGGAAATAGAGACACAGGTAACAACAGGAAGGGAGGAAGGGAAATAGAGACACAGGTAACAACAGGAAGGGAGGGAGGGAAATAGAGACGCAGGTAACAACAGGAAGGAAGTGAGGGAAATAGAGACACAGGTAACAACAGAGAGGGAGGGAGGGAAATAGAGACACAGGTAACAACAGGAAGGGAGGGAGGGAAATAGAGACACAGGTAACATCAGGAAGGGAGGGAGGGAGGGAAATAGAGTCACAGGTAACAACAGGAAGGGAGGGAGGGAAATAGAGACACAGGTAACAACAGGAAGGGAGGGAGGGAAATAGAGACACAGGTAACAACAGAGAGGGAGGGAGGGAAATAGAGACGCAGGTAACATCAGGAAGGGAGGGAGGGAAATAGAGACACAGGTAACAACAGAGAGGGAGGGAGGGAAATAGAGACGCAGGTAACATCAGAAAGGGAGGGAAATAGAGACACAGGTAACAACAGGAAGGGAGGGAGGGAAATAGAGACACAGGTAACATCAGGAAGGGAGGGAAATAGAGACACAGGTAACAACAGAGAGGGAGGGAGGGAAATAGAGACACAGGTAACAACAGGAAGGGAGGGAGGGAAATAGAGACACAGGTAACAACAGGAAGGGAGGGAGGGAAATAGAGACGCAGGTAACAACAGGAAGGGAGGGAGGGAAATAGAGACGCAGGTAACAACAGAGAAGAAGGGAGGGAAATAGAGACGCAGGTAACAACAGGAAGGGAGGGAGGGAAATAGAGACACAGGTAACAACAGAGAGGGAGGGAGGGGAATAGAGACACAGGTAACAACAGAGAGGGAGTGAGGGGGATAGAGACACAGGTAACAACAGAGAGGGAGGGAGGGAAATAGAGACACAGGTAACAACAGGAAGGGAGGGAGGGAAATAGAGACACAGGTAACAACAGGGAGGGAGGGAGGGGAATAGAGACACAGGTAACAACAGGAAGGGAGGGAGGGAAATAGAGACGCAGGTAACAACAGAAAGGAAGGGAAATACAGACACAGGTAACAACAGGAAGGGAGGGAGGGAAATAGAGACACAAGTAAAAACAGGAAGGGAGGGAGGGAAATAGAGACGCAGGTAACAACAGAGAGGGAGGGAGGGAAATAGAGACACAGGTAATAACAAGAAGGGAGGGAGGGAAATAGAGACGCAGGTAACAACAGAAAGGGAGGGAAATTGAGACACAGGTAACAACAGGAAGGGAGGAAGGGAAATAGAGACACAGGTAACAACAGGAAGGGAGGGAGGGAAATAGAGACGCAGGTAACAACAGGAAGGAAGTGAGGGAAATAGAGACACAGGTAACAACAGAGAGGGAGGGAGGGAAATAGAGACACAGGTAACAACAGGAAGGGAGGGAGGGAAATAGAGACGCAGGTAACAACAGGAAGGGAGGGAGGGAAATAGAGACACAGGTAACATCAGGAAGGGAGGGAGGGAGGGAAATAGAGACACAGGTAACAACAGGAAGGGAGGGAGGGAAATAGAGACACAGGTAACAACAGAGAGGGAGGGAGGGAAATAGAGACGCAGGTAACAACAGAGAGGGAGGGAGGGAAATAGAGACGCAGGTAACAACAGAAAGGGAGGGAAATAGACACACAGGTAACAACAGGAAGGGAGGGAGGGAAATAGAGACACAGGTAACATCAGGAAGGGAGGGAAATAGAGACACAGGTAACAACAGAGAGGGAGGGAGGGAAATAGAGACACAGGTAACAACAGGAAGGGAGGGAGGGAGGGAAATAGAGACACAGGTAACAACAGGAAGGGAGGGAGGGAAATAGAGACGCAGGTAACAACAGGAAGGGAGGGAGGGAGGGAAATAGAGTCACAGGTAACAACAGAGAAGAAGGGAGGGAAATAGAGACGCAGGTAACAACAGGAAGGGAGGGAGGGAAATAGAGACACAGGTAACAACAGAGAGGGAGGGAGGGAAATAGAGACACAGGTAACAACAGGAAGGGAGGGAGGGAAATAGAGACACAGGTAACAACAGAGAGGGAGGGAGGGAAATAGAGACACAGGTAACAACAGGAAGGGAGGGAGGGAAATAGAGACACAGGTAACAACAGAGAGGGAGGGAGGGAAATAGAGACACAGGTAACAACAGGAAGGGAGGGAGGGAAATAGAGACACAGGTAACAACAGAGAGGGAGGGAGGGAAATAGAGACACAGGTAACAACAGGAAGGGAGGGAGGGAAATAGAGACACAGGTAACAACAGGAAGGGAGGGAGGGAAATAGAGACACAGGTAACAACAGAGAGGGAGGGAGGGAAATAGAGACACAGGTAACAACAGAGAGGGAGGGAGGGAAATAGAGACACAGGTAACAACAGAGAGGGAGGGAGGGAAATAGAGACACAGGTAACAACAGAGAGGGAGGGAGGGAAATAGAGACACAGGTAACAACAGAGAGGGAAAGAGGGAAATAGAGACACAGGAAACAACAGAGAGGGAGGGAGGGAAATAGAGACACAGGTAACAACAGGAAGGGAGGGAGGGAAATAGAGACACAGGTAACAACAGGAAGGGAGGGAGGGAAATAGAGACGCAGGTAACAACAGGAAGGGAGGGAGGGAAATAGAGACACAGGTAACATCAGGAAGGGAGGGAAATAGAGACACAGGTAACAACAGAGAGGGAGGGAGGGAAATAGAGACACAGGTAACATCAGGAAGGGAGGGAGGGAAATAGAGACACAGGTAACAACAGAGAGGGAGGGAAATAGAGACGCAGGTAACAACAGAGAGGGAGGGAAATAGAGACACAGGTAACAACAGAGAGGGAGGGAAATAGAGACACAGGTAACAACAGAGAGGGATGGAAATAGAGATGCAGGTAACAACAGAGAGGGAGGGAAATAGAGATTCAGGTAACAAAAGAGAGGGAGGGAGGGAAATAGAGACACAGGTAACAACAGGAAGGGAGGGAAATAGAGACGCAGGTAACAACAGGAAGGGAGGGAGGGAGGGAAATAGAGACGCAGGTAACAACAGGAAGGGAGGGGGGGAAATAGAGACACAGGTAACAACAGGGAGGGAGGGAGGGAAATAGAGACACAGGTAACAACAGGAAGGGAGGGAGGGAAATAGAGACGCAGGTAACAACAGGAAGGGAGGGAGGGAAATAGAGACACAGGTAACAACAGGAAGGGAGGGAGGGAAATAGAGACACAGGTAACAACAGGAAGGGAGGGAGGGAAATAGAGACACAGGTAACAACAGAGAGGGAGGGAGGGGAATAGAGACACAGGTAACAACAGAGAGGGAGGGAGGGAAATAGAGACACAGGTAACAACAGGAAGGGAGGGAGGGGAATAGAGACACAGGTAACAACAGAGAGGGAGGGAGGGAAATAGAGACACAGGTAACAACAGGAAGGGAGGGAGGGAAATAGAGACACAGGTAACAACAGGAAGGGAGGGAGGGAAATAGAGACACAGGTAACAACAGAGAGGGAGGGAGGGAAATAGAAACACAGGCAACAACAGAGAGGGAGGGAGGGAAATAGAGACACAGGTAACAACAGATAGGGAGGGAGGGAAATAGAGACACAGGTAACAACAGAGAGGGAGGGAGGGAAATAGAGACACAGGTAACAACAGAGAGGGAGGGAGGGAAATAGAGACACAGGAAACAACAGAGAGGGAGGGAGGGAAATAGAGACACAGGTAACAACAGGAAGGGAGGGAGGGAAATAGAGACACAGGTAACAACAGAGAGGGATGGAAATAGAGATGCAGGTAACAACAGAGAGGGAGGGAAATAGATACACAGGTAACAACAGAGAGGGAGGGAGGGAGATAGAGACGCAGGTAACAACAGAGAGGGAGGGAAATAGAGACACAGGTAACAACAGAGAGGGAGGGAAATAAAGACACAGGTAACAACAGAGAGGGATGGAAATAGAGATGCAGGTAACAACAGAGAGGGAGGGAAATAGAGACACAGGTAACAACAGGGAGGGAGGGAGGGAGGGAAATAGAGACACAGGTAACAACAGGAAGGGAGGGAAATAGATACACAGGTAACAACAGAGAGGGAGGGAGGGAAATAGAGACGCAGGTAACAACAGAGAGGGAGGGAAATAGAGACACAGGTAACAACAGGAAGGGAGGGAGGGAAATAGATACACAGATAACAACAGAGAGGGAGGGAGGGAAATAGAGACACAGGTAACAACAGAGAGGGAGGGAAATAGAGACACAGGTAACAACAGGAAGGGAGGGAGGGAAATAGAGACACAGGTAACAACAGGAAGGGAGGGAAATAGAGACGCAGGTAACAACAGGAAGGGAGGGAGGGAAATAGAGACACAGGTAACAACAGGAAGGGAGGGAGGGAGGGAAATAGAGACACAGGTAACAACAGGAAGGGAGGGAAATAGAGACACAGGTAACAACAGGAAGGGAGGGAAATAGAGACACAGGTAACAACAGGAAGGGAGGGAAATAGAGACACAGGTAACAACAGGAAGGGAGGGAGGGAGGGAAATAGAGACACAGGTAACAACAGGGAGGGAGGGAGGGAAATAGAGACACAGGTAACAACAGGAAGGGAGGGAGGGAAATAGAGACGCAGGTAACAACAGGAAGGGAGGGAGGGAAATAGAGACACAGGTAACAACAGGAAGGGAGGGAGGGAAATAGAGACACAGGTAACAACAGGAAGGGAGGGAGGGAAATAGAGACACAGGTAACAACAGAGAGGGAGGGAGGGGAATAGAGACACAGGTAACAACAGAGAGGGAGGGAGGGAAATAGAGACACAGGTAACAACAGGAAGGGAGGGAGGGGAATAGAGACACAGGTAACAACAGAGAGGGAGGGAGGGAAATAGAGACACAGGTAACAACAGGAAGGGAGGGAGGGAAATAGAGACACAGGTAACAACAGGAAGGGAGGGAGGGAAATAGAGACACAGGTAACAACAGAGAGGGAGGGAGGGAAATAGAAACACAGGCAACAACAGAGAGGGAGGGAGGGAAATAGAGACACAGGTAACAACAGAGAGGGAGGGAGGGAAATAGAGACACAGGTAACAACAGAGAGGGAGGGAGGGAAATAGAGACACAGGTAACAACAGAGAGGGAGGGAGGGAAATAGAGACACAGGAAACAACAGAGAGGGAGGGAGGGAAATAGAGACACAGGTAACAACAGGAAGGGAGGGAGGGAAATAGAGACACAGGTAACAACAGGAAGGGAGGGAGGGAAATAGAGACGCAGGTAACAACAGGAAGGGAGGGAGGGAAATAGAGACACAGGTAACATCAGGAAGCGAGGGAAATAGAGACACAGGTAACAACAGAGAGGGAGGGAGGGAAATAGAGACACAGGTAACATCAGGAAGGGAGGGAGGGAAATAGAGACACAGGTAACAACAGAGAGGGAGGGAAATAGAGACGCAGGTAACAACAGAGAGGGAGGGTAATAGAGACACAGGTAACAACAGAGTGGGAGGGAAATAGAGACACAGGTAACAACAGAGAGGGATGGAAATAGAGATGCAAGTAACAATAGAGAGGGAGGGAAATAGAAACACAGGTAACAACAGAGAGGGAGGGAGGGAAATAGAAACACAGGCAACAACAGAGAGGGAGGGAGGGAAATAGAGACACAGGTAACAACAGAGAGGGAGGGAGGGAAATAGAGACACAGGTAACAACAGAGAGGGAGGGAGGGAAATAGATACACAGGTAACAACAGAGAGGGAGGGAAGGAAATAGAGACGCAGGTAACAACAGAGAGGGAGGGAAATAGAGATGCAGGTAACAACAGAGAAGAAGGGAGGGAAATAGAGACACAGGTAACAACAGGAAGGGAGGGAGGGAAATAGAGACACAGGTAACAACAGGAAGGGAGGGAAATAGAGACGCAGGTAACAACAGGAAGGGAGGGAGGGAAATAGAGACACAGGTAACAACAGGAAGGGAGGGAGGGAAATAGAGACACAGGTAACAACAGGAAGGGAGGGAGGGAGGGAAATAGAGACACAGGTAACAACAGGAAGGGAGGGAGGGAGGGAAATAGAGAGACAGGTAACAACAGGAAGGGAGGGAAATAGAGACAGGTAACAACAGGAAGGGAGGGAAATAGAGACACAGGTAACAACAGGAAGGGAGGGAAATAGAGACGCAGGTAACAACAGGAAGGGAGGGAAATAGAGATGCAGGTAACAACAGGAAGGGAGGGAGGGAAATAGATACACAGGTAACAACAGGAAGGGAGGGAGGGAGGGAAATAGAGACGCAGGTAACAACAGGAAGGGAGGGAGGGAAATAGATACACAGGTAACAACAGGAAGGGAGGGAGGGAGGGAAATAGAGACGCAGGTAACAACAGGAAGGGAGGGAGGGAAATAGATACACAGGTAACAACAAGAAGGGAGGGAGGGAAATAGAGACGCAGGTAACAACAGGAAGGGAGGGAGAGAAATAGATACACAGGTAACAACAGGAAGGGAGGGAGGGAAATAGAGACGCAGGTAACAACAGGAAGGGAGGGAGGGAAATAGAGACACAGGTAACAACAGGAAGGGAGGGAGGGAAATAGAGACGCAGGTAACAACAGGAAGGGAGGGAGGGAAATAGAGACACAGGTAACAACAGAGAGGGAGGGAGGGAAATAGAGACACAGGTAACAACAGGAAGGGAGGGAGGGAAATAGAGACACAGGTAACAACAGAGAGGGAGGGAAATAGAGACACAGGTAACAACAGAGAGGGAGGGAAATAGAGACACAGGTAACAACAGAGAGGGAGGGAAATAGAGACACAGGTAACAACAGAGAGGGAGGGAAATAGAGATGCAGGTAACAACAGAGAGGGAGGGAAATAGAGACGCAGGTAACAACAGGAAGGGAGGGAGGGAAATAGAGACACAGGTAACAACAGAGAGGGAGGGAAATAGAGATGCAGGTAACAACAGAGAGGGAGGGAAATAGAGATTCAGGTAACAACAGAGAGGGAGGGAAATAGAGACGCAGGTAACAACAGGAAGGGAGGGAGGGAAATAGAGACACAGGTAACAACAGAGAGGGAGGGAGGGAAATAGAGACGCAGGTAACAACAGAGAGGGAGGGAAATAGAGACACAGGTAACAACAGGAAGGGAGGAAGGGAAATAGAGACGCAGGTAACAACAGGAAGGGAGGGAGGGAGGGAAATAGAGACACAGGTAACAACAGGAAGGGAGGGAAATAGAGACACAGGTAACAACAGGAAGGGAGGGAAATAGAGACACAGGTAACAACAGGAAGGGAGGGAAATAGAGACGCAGGTAACAACAGGAAGGGAGGGAGGGAGGGAAATAGAGACGCAGGTAACAACAGGAAGGGAGGGAGGGAAATAGAGACACAGGTAATAACAGGAAGGGAGGGAGGGAAATAGAGACGCAGGTAACAACAGGAAGGGAGGGAGGGAAATAGAGACACAGGTAACAACAGGAAGGGAGGGAGGGAAATAGAGACACAGGTAACAACAGGGAGGGAGGGAGGGAAATAGAGACACAGGTAACAACAGGAAGGGAGGGAGGGAAATAGAGACACAGGTAACAACAGGAAGGGAGGGAAATAGAGACACAGGTAACAACAGAGAGGGAGGGAGGGAAATAGAGACACAGGTAACAACAGGAAGGGAGGGAGGGAAATAGAGACACAGGTAACAACAGAGAGGGAGGGAGGGAAATAGAGACACAGGTAACAACAGAGAGGGAGGGAGGGAAATAGAGACACAGGTAACAACAGAGAGGGAGGGAGGGAAATAGAGACACAGGTAACAACAGGAAGGGAGGGAGGGAAATAGACACAGGTAACAACAGAGAGGGAGGGAGGGAAATAGAGACACAGGTAACAACAGAGAGGGAGGGAAATAGAGACACAGGTAACAACAGAGAGGGAGGGAGGGAAATAGAGACACAGGTAACAACAGAGAGGGAGGGAGGGAAATAGAGACACAGGTAACAACAGGAAGGGAGGGAGGGAAATAGACACAGGTAACAACAGAGAGGGAGGGAGGGAAATAGAGACACAGGTAACAACAGAGAGGGAGGGAGGGAAATAGAGACACAGGTAACAACAGAGAGGGAGGGAGGGAAATAGAGACACAGGTAACAACAGAGAGGGAGGGAGGGAAATAGAGACACAGGTAACAACAGAGAGGGAGGGAGGGAAATAGAGACACATGTAACAACAGAGAGGGAGGGAGGGAAATAGAGACACAGGTAACAACAGAGAGGGAGGGAGGGAGGGAAATAATGATGCAGGTAATAACAGAGAGGGAGGGAGGGAGGGAAATAGAGACACAGGTAACAACAGAGAGGGAGGGAGGGAGGGAAATAGAGACACAGGTAACAACAGAGAGGGAGGGAGAGTTGCCCCTGATGGAGATAAACAGACTATCCTATATTTCCTGATTCTTATCATTATGTCTGTCTGTAGACCTATGACTTTGTATGTGGGAATTACTTTATCGTCAATTCCTAAGTGAACTGAGATCCTTTGTGAAGTGGAATGTGTGAGTAGTGAGTAGTCAGTTTTTGGTAACTATGTAGCGTGTAGCGTAGGGAATAAGGAACTGTTGGCAGGTAGTACAGAGTAGAAGGGAGGGAGGGGGTAATATTGAAGGAGTGGTTGATGTTAAAAGGTCAGACAGTCTTTAAGACTCCCACTAATGATGTCGCTAACCGAGTAGTGAATGAAGCTCTTGGTGAAAAGTGCTGACACAAAACTCAAAAGGCCTCAGCCTCCTGCTCCTCTCAATCCAATTTCTTATTTTCTGGGATTAACTTTGCAGACTCTCGTCCATTGATAGACTCCCAATCAAAGCATAATTATAGAGAACCCCGTTCATTTGAGAGATATGTGAGACATTATGTATTCACTGTTTTGCATAATTTCTGGGTAATGATTATGTATGTAATAACATTTTATTGCAGTGTCAGATCAGACATATTAGCATTCATGTGCTTGTCCAATTAACTTTGCTGATTGAGACACCAATCAAATTAACTAAATGATTACTGTTATGAGAATGTACTGTTATGCAACAGCAAGTAACTTGACTTCAATGGATACAAAGTCTGTTTAAATATAATGTCTGTTTGCCAGATATTAAAAGACTCAAGGATGAAATTGAAAGAAAGCATTACCTATAAAAGTATTGTATTGTAGGCTTCTGGTAACACTATAAAGCTTGGTATCCCTGAGTTAGCAATGCTACGAGTGGATCAGTATCAGTACCACTAGCAGTATAGTATGGATATGGACATGGATTGGTGATCTGGACGTGACCAGAGACAAATCCCTCTAAACCTGCCTCACTCAGCAGCTTTACCCTTGATTAGTAATCAGCATTGGGTCTTTAATTACGAAATGACTGACAGAGAAGTCTGGGTGGAAAAGGTAAGGCACTGGGATCCTGTACCTCTGTGTACCTTGGTGCAGGAGTGGACAGATGGGACAGGTTCCTGTACCTCTGTGTACCTTGGTGCAGGAGTGGACAGATGGGACAGGTTCCTGTACCTCTGTGTGCCTTGGTGTAGGAGTGGACAGATGGGAAGGGTTCCTGTACCTCTGTGTACCTTGGTGTAGGAGTGGACAGATGGGAAGGGTTCCTGTACCTCTGTGTACCTTGGTGTAGGAGTGGACAGATGGGAAGGGTTCCTGTACCTCTGTGTACCTTGGTGTAGGAGTGGACAGATGGGACAGGTTCCTGTACCTCTGTGTGCCTTGGTGTAGGAGTGGACAGATGGGAAGGGTTCCTGTACCTCTGTGTACCTTGGTGTAGGAGTGGACAGATGGGAAGGGTTCCTGTACCTCTGTGTGCCTTGGTGCAGGAGTGGACAGATGGGACAGGTTCCTGTACCTCTGTGTACCTTGGTGCAGGAGTGGACAGATGGGACAGGTTCCTGTACCTCTGTGTACCTTGGTGCAGGAGTGGACAGATGGGAAGGGTTCCTGTACCTCTGTGTACCTTGGTGTAGGAGTGGACAGATGGGATGGGTTCCTGTACCTCTGTGTACCTTGGTGTAGGAGTGGACAGATGGGATGGGTTCCTGTACCTCTGTGTACCTTGGTGCAGGAGTGGACAGATGGGAAGGGTTCCTGTACCTCTGTGTACCTTGGTGTAGGAGTGGACAGATGGGATGGGTTCCTGTACCTCTGTGTACCTTGGTGTAGGAGTGGACAGATGGGATGGGTTCCTGTACCTCTGTGTGCCTTGGTGTAGGAGTGGACAGATGGGAAGGGTTCCTGTACCTCTGTGTACCTTGGTGTAGGAGTGGACAGATGGGAAGGGTTCCTGTACCTCTGTGTACCTTGGTGTAGGAGTGGACAGATGGGATGGGTTCCTGTACCTCTGTGTACCTTGGTGTAGGAGTGGACAGATGGGAAGGGTTCCTGTACCTCTGTGTGCCTTGGTGTAGGAGTGGACAGATGGGATGGGACCCTGTACCTCTGTGTACCTTGGTGTAGGAGTGGACAGATGGGATGGGATCCCTGGCTGATGAGCAATGCTTCTGCTCCCATGGAGACAATCATTACTGAGAAAGAGTGCAAGAGACAGACATAGAGAGAGAAGACAGACAGACAGACAGACAGACAGACAGACAGACAGACAGACAGACAGACAGACAGACAGACAGACAGACAGACAGACAGACAGACAGACAGACAGACAGACAGACAGACAGACAGAGAAAGAGAATACAGACAGACATAGAGAGAGAAGACAGACAGACAGACAGAGAGAGAGAGAGAATACAGACAGACAGAGAGAGAGAGAGAGAGATAATACAGACAGACAGAGAGAGAGAGAGAGAGAGAGAGAGAGAGAGAATACAGACAGACAGAGAGAGAGAGAGAGAGAGAAAATACAGACAGAGATAGAGAATACAGACAGACATAGAGAGAGAAGACAGACAGACAGACAGACAGACAGACAGAGAGAGAGAGAGAGAGAGAATACAGACAGACAGAGAGAGAGAGAGAGAGAATACAGACAGACAGAGAGAGAGAGAGAGAGAATACAGACAGACAGACAGACAGAGAGAGAGAGAGAATACAGACAGACAGACAGACAGACAGACAGACAGAATGTAACGATGTGCGCTGAGAGTCGGGAAGCAAGTTCAGAGAGTGAGTCTTTTAATAAATAAACACAACACAAAGCAAGAAACACAAACAACGCACCGACTTAACACTGGAACAGAAACAATAACGCCTGGGGAAGGAACCAAAGGGAGTGACATAAACTCAGCAAAAAAAGAAACGTCATCTCACTGTCAATTGCGTTTATTTTCAGCAAACTTAACATGTGTAAATATTTGTATGAACATAACAAGATTCAAAAACTGAGACATAAACTGAACAAGTTCCACAGACATGTGACTAACAGAAATGGAATAACGTGTCCCTGAACAAAGGGGGGGTCAAAAGTAACAGTCAGTATTTGGTGTGGCCACCAGCTGCATTAAGTACTGCAGTGCATCTCCTCCTCATGGACTGCACCAGATTTGCCAGTTCTTGCTGTGAGATGTTACCCCTCTCTTCCACCAAGGCACCTGCAAGTTCCCAGACATTTCTGGGGGGAATGGCCCTAGCCCTCACCCTCCAATCCAACAGGTCATAGACGTGCTCAATGAGCCTGCAGGAAGGGTACCACATGAGGGAGGAGGATGTCTTCCCTGTAACGCACAGCGTTGAGATTACCTGCAATGACAACAAGCTCAGTCTGATGATGCTGTGACACACCGCCCCAGATCACATCTCCAAATCGATCCCGCTCCAGAGTACAGGCCTCGGTGTAACGCTCGTTCCTTCAACGATAAACGTGAATGTGACCATCAACCCTGATGAGACAAAATCGCGACTCATCAGTGAAGAGCACCTTTTGCCAGTCCTGTCTGGTCCAGCAACTTTGGGTTTGTGCCCATAGGCGACGTTGTTGCCGGTGATGTCTGGTGAGGACCTGCCTTACAACAGGCCTACAAGCCCTCACTCCAGACTCTCTCAGCCTATTGCGGACAGTCTGAACGCTGATGGAGGGATTGTGCGTTCCTGGTGTAACTCGGGCAGTTGTTGTTGCCATCCTGTACCTGTCCCGCAGGTGTGATATTCGGATGTACCGATTTTGTGCAGGTGTTGTTACATGTGGTCTGCCACTGGGAGGACAATCAGCTGTCCATCCTGTCTCCCTATAGCGCTGTCTTAGGAGTCTCAGTACGGACATTGCAATTTATTGCCCTGGCCACATCTGCAGTACTCATGCCTCCTTGCAGTATGCCTAAGGCACGTTCACGCAGATGAGCAGGGACCCTGGGCATCTTTCTTTTGGTGTTTTTCAGAGTCAGTAGAAAGGCCTCTTTAGTGTCCTAAGTTTTCATAACTGTGACCTTAATTGCCTACTGTCTGTAAGCTGTTAGTGTCTTAACGACCGTTCCACAGGTGCATGTTCATGAATTGTTTATGGTTCATTGAACAAGCATTGGAAACAGTGTTTAAACCCTTTACAATGAAGATCTGTGAAGTTATTTTGATTCTTATGAATTATCTTTGAAAGACAGGGTCCTGAAAAAGGGCAGGGAGAGAGACAGAGAGAGAAAATACAGACAGACAGAGAGAATACAGACAGAGAGAGAGAATACAGACAGACAAAGAATACAGACAGAGAGAGAGATTACAGACAGAGAGAAGGCAGACAGAGAGAGAATACAGGCAGACAGAGAGAGAATACAGACAGACAGAGAGAATACAGAGAAACAGACAGAGAGAGAGAATACAGACAGACAGAGAGACAGACACAGAGAGAATACAGACAGACAGAGAGACAGACACAGAGAGAGAATACAGACAGACAGAGACAGACACAGAGAGAATACAGACAGACAGAGACAGGCAGAGAGGGAATACAGACAGACAGAGAGACAGACACAGACAGACAGAGAGAGAATACAGACAGACAGAGAGACAGACACAGAGAGAGAATACAGACAGACAGAGAGACAGACACAGAGAGAGAGAGAGACACAGAGAGAGAGACAGACAGAGAGAGAGATTACAGACAGACAGAGAGAGAGAATACAGACAGACAGAGAGAATACAGACAGACAGAGAGAATACAGACAGACAGATAGACAGACACAGAGCGAGAGACAGACAGAGAGAGAGAATACAGACAGACAGAGAGAGAGAGACAGACAGACAGAGAGAATACAGAGAGACAGACAGAGAAAATACAGAGAGACAGACACAGAGAGACAGACACAGAGAGAGAGACAGACACAGAGAGAGAGACAGACACAGAGAGAGAGACAGACAGAGAGAATACAGACAGACAGAGAGAATACAGACCAACAGAGAGACAGACACAGAGAGAGAAACAGACAGAGAGAGAGAATACAGACAGACACAGAGAGAGAGGGAGAGATTTTTGTTTTTCTTATCTGACTTGCCTAGTTAAATAAAGACAAAAAAAATATATGTATATAAAAATATTTATATCTTCAATATATTGCAGATATAGGTGACATCCAGGTGACGTTGGTTTCATTTCCCAGTGATGATATGAAGGCCACAGCCCCGTGCCAGACTGCGTAACTCCAGGGCTCGTGTTGCATCTCCTAGATTCTTACGCTGTATTTACAACATCCAGAATCTCTTACTCTCAATATCTCTCATAATTACTTTATGAAATACCTCCCTGTTATCCACCTAAAAATAATAAAGTCTTGCTGTGGTACATCCTAACGAATCAATCAAATTAAACTTTCATCTTTTCTCCATCAGGCTACCTAAAATGAGCACGGACATACGTTTAAAGTGAAATACCGTGCCAGTAGATTCAAATCAGATGTAACTCTGTATCTCATTTTATACCAAATCAAGGTAATTCATCTGTGTTCTAGATTAACCTATCGCAATTTCTAATAATGTACCCTCGCTCTCCTTAGGCTAACAAGTCATACAAAAGCTTATGCTGTTGATTAAAACTGCCTCTCCGATACTTGCCTCTTTAAGGTGACTCAAATGTAGATCTTGGCAATAGGGTATGGAAGTAATCAATGCTTATTCACTCCTCAATGCAGCCCAATCAAACTGTACTGGTGGAACTTCATGTTTTCCTCATATCCTTTCTCCTGCTGTCTCGTTCTCCGTGTTTTTCCATCTCTCCATTTCCCTGTCGATGTGCCAATGACAGGTTGTGTGGTACCGCTGATTATAGCTGGCACTATTTCAACTCAGTTCAAGCACCAGTCAATCAAGGCTGAGTAAGAAGGTGGATGTGTAACAAAGCAATATGATTGCTACATGTACTTCAATCATTTGTGTGCTTCGACAAATCATCTTAATTCTCTCTTTCCCACCCCTTTCCATCTCCTTACCCCCTCCCTCCCTCCCTCCCTCCCTCCCTCATCCATCCATCTTTCTCTCCTTTCTGCACCTCTGACTAAAGCTCCACATTCCACACGTGAGTGCTGCTAGGCCGGGACTGACGGGATCCATGGGAAGCAGCTCTGGTATGGGTGAATTTCGTAGACGTTGTGTAAACACTCTACCTGCTTCAAACACTCTACCTGCTTCAAAGAACACAGCAGGGGCACCACAGGGGCACCACAGGGGCACCACATGGGCATAGGGAGAGAGGTAACAGGCATGTGTAGTGAAGGGAGAGAGGTGACAATGTTTTTTTGAAAAGTGTTATGAAATGTAATGTCATGTAATATTTTAAATAGAATTTAACTGCCTTAATGTTGCTGGACCCCAGGAAGAGTAGCTGCTGCCTTGGCAGGAATAATGGGGATCCATTATAAATATAAATAGTAGCTCTCTCTCTGTGGCGGTTCACTCTAGCAGCCTGCCATACTGGCTGAGTGTGTAGGTGTTGGGTGGGAAGGTGTGTGTGTGTGTGTGTGTGTGTGTGTGTGTGTGTGTGTGTGTGTGTGTGTGTGTGTGTGTGTGTGTGTGTGTGTGTGTGTGTGTGTGTGTGTGTGTGTGTGTGTGTGTGTGTGTGTCGATAGGCAGACAGACACAGATGGTGTCGACGACAACAGCAATAGTGGCAGCAGCACGTTCAATCCACAATACATGATCTACTTGATAATCAATGGTTTCCTTAACAATAACATCTAAGGGCCTGAAAGGGTCAAGGGAAGACACCAGACAATACAGAAGCACTTCATTTATTCACATCTTCTCACACATTGTCAAATTGCACAACAACAAGAAGCCAATAATGTCACTAATGTAGCTGTGGCAACATTCACTGTTTGAGTTCAGTCAATGTTTCATATGGTACAGAAGAAGAAAAAGTGACTTTGAGACAAAGCGATATAGGCATTCGACTGTAAAGTCAAAAGTCTCACATCGCCCATCGAAGTACAATCCTTGACATTGATTATACTGACTCCATTTTTGTGGGCTCGTGAAGAAATAAACAGTTTAATATGATTTATTCATTATTCATCATGGTAGTGATAGAAAGTGTTTTTATTAGGACGCCACTGACTTGTTTTGTATTCTATTGGATCACAACCCAGTAGAGGGGTACCAGGCTATTTAACACCTGCCCTTTCAATAGCCTGGTATCAGACACCACGGCAGGTTCCTGTGTTCCTCTGTCACTCTGTAAATGCCACTTTCATTTCTCTTAGCACCATACCCCTCCCCCCTCACCCCCATTCTCCTCCCCTTGGGTGGAGCCCCGTTTTGGGGGGTGAAAAGCCCTGGCACCCCACCTCTGGACAAGAAGTGTGTCTCTGTGGGACAGGAAGCTGTGTCCAGTGGACATTCAGATGGCCGAATGGAAAAGAGGAAAAGCCCCTCAGCAACAACAACCAGGTCTGTGTGCTTCCATCTGCAGCCTTTTACCGGCCCACTGTGACAGGCAATGTGGCTCTGTGGTAGTTCCATCTGCAGCCTTTTACCGGCCCACTGTGACAGGCAATGTGGCTCTGTGGTAGTTCCATCTGCAGCCTTTTACCGGCCCACTGTGACAGGCAATGTGGCTCTGTGGTAGTTCCATCTGCAGCCTTTTACCGGCCCACTGTGACAGGCAATGTGGCTCTGTGGTAGTTCCGACTGCAGGAGGGGCTATGATAAACCCTTCTCCGGCTGGGGATGAGGCTGGGGACGAGGTTTGGGACGAGGCTGGGGACGAGGCTGGGGATGAGGCTGGGGACGAGGCTGGGGATGAGGCTGGGGACGAGGCTGGGGACGAGGCTGGGGCTCAGGATGTACCAGAGCTCCAGATGTACTCGGGGGGGGGGGGGGGGGGGGGGGGGGAGGGCTCTTAATGATCCACAAAACTTAAGGCTTTGACATAATAAATGACATTTTAATTTATCAACCATGTTACTGTATCTCTGCCCAAACAAACAGTTTGAAAGTCAGGTGGCAGTCTTTAGTGCATGAAGTTTCTATACGCATATCAGAGAATAGAATTTCATAAATACATGCTTGAGAATCAACACACCTGCGTCAGCACAAGGAAGTGAAAGCACATCCATTGTGCATAAAGACCTCTGCATTCATCTACAGTACCAGTCAAAAGATTGGACACACCTACTCATTCAAGGCTTTTTCTTTATTTTTACTATTTTCTACATTTTAGAATAATAGTGAAGACATCAAAACTATGTAATAACACATATGGAATCATGTAGCAACCAAAAAAGTGTTAAACAAATCAAAATATATTTTTGATTTTAGATTCTTCATAGTAGCCACCCTTTGCCTTGATGACAGCTTTGCACACTCTGGCATTCTCTCAACCAGCTTCACCTGGAATGCTTTTCCAACAGTCTTGAAGGAGTTCCCACATATGCTGAGCACTTGTTGCTGCTTTTCCTTCACTTTGCGGTCCAACTCATCCCAAACCACCTCAAAAGGACAGATTTCCACCGGTCTAATGTCCATTGCTCATGTTTCTTGGCCCAAGCAAATCTCTTCTTCTTATTGGTGTCCTTTAGTACTGGTTTCTTCACAGCAAATTGACAATGAAGACCTGATTCACACAGTCTCCTCTGAACAGTTGATGTTGAGGTAACTCTAATGAACTTGTCTTCTGCAGCAGAGGTAACCCTCGGTCTTCCTTTCCTGTGGCAGTCCTCATGAGAGCCAGTTTCATCATACTGTGTGATGGTTTTTGTGACTGCACTTGAAGAAGCTTTCAAAGTTCTTGACATTTTCCGCATTGACTGACCTTCATGTCTTAAGTAATAATGGACTGCCATTTCTCTTTGCTTATTTGAGCTGTTCATGCCATAATATGGACTCGGTCTTTTACCAAATAGGGCTATCTTCTGTATACCAACCCTACCTTATCACAACACAACTGATTGGCTCAAACACATAAAGAAACAAAGAAATTCCACAAATTAACTTTTAACAAAGGCACATCTGTTAATTGAAATGCATTCCAGGTGACTACCTCACGAAGCTGGTTGAGAGAATGCCAAAAGTGTGCAAAGGGTGGCTACTTTGAAGAATCTTAAATATAAAATATAATTCGATTTGTTTAACACTTTTTCGTTACTATATGATTCCATATGTGTTATTTCATAGTTTTGATGTCCTCACTATGATTCTACAATGTAGAAAATAGTACAAATAAAGAAAAACCCTTGAATGAGTACAGTAGGTGTGTCCTAATTTTTGACTGGTACTGTATTTCTAAAGCCATTCATACTGTGCTGCAGGGAAAATACATGAATGGATGAACTGTGTGACATGGCAATATGAACAATGCTACAATACGTCAATATCATGAATTGCTCTGCTATTAAACAATTTCAAGCCTCATAGAAAACGTTATAGGGAGGGAGGGTTGATATTTTCTGAATCCATTGGAGCGGTAGGGTTTTACAAAAAGATCACCACCTACTGTGACATCTCGCTTGGTCTCTGACGGCTTACTTCTAATCAAAGGAAGTGGATGGGGATTGGCGGAGGAGGACTGGCCGACATATATCTGTAAGAAAGGAGGAAAATATAGGTTTGTCTCTGATGACATTCTCATTGATTGAAACAAGTGTCTCCCCTCCATCATGGGGCGGTGTTAGCGGCTAGTATTTGGGGGTCAGCCATGTCCAGAAAACATGTTTGGCCAGTGATGAATTCCTTGTTTTCCCGTACATGGGTTTTTCAATCTCTGCCAACAACACTGATAGAAAATCCACAAATCACTTGTTGGCTGTTCTTTTGATAGAAAACCTAACTGAAGACAAATGAAAAGCAGAAAGAATGTTATTTTTTTTCATCGTAAATTTAAAGGATAAAAATAAGAAGTGAAAGTAAAAGAAAGAAAAGTAGAAGAAAACTAAAATATCTCCTCTCTGACCGACCCACCTGTCCCTAACCGTTCCTTCCTCTCTGTCCGACCCACCTGTCCCTAACCGTTCCTTCCTCTCTGTCCGACCCACCTGTCCCTAACCGTTCCCTCCTCTCTGTCTGACCCACCTGTCCCTAACCGTTCCCTCCTCTCTGTCCGACCCACCTGTCCCCAACCGTTCCCTCCTCTCTGTCCGACCCACCTGTCCCTAACCGTTCCTTCCTCTCTGTCCGACCCACCTGTCCCTAACCGTTCCCTCCTCTCTGTCCGACCCACCTGTCCCTAACCGTTCCTTCCTCTCTGTCCGACCCACCTGTCCCCAACCGTTCCCTCCTCTCTGTCCGACCCACCTGTCCCCAACCGTTCCCTGCTCTCTGTCCGACCCACCTGTCCCCAACCGTTCCCTGCTCTCTGTCCGACCCACCTGTCCCTAACCGTTCCTTCCTCTCTGTCCGACCCACCTGTCCCCAACCGTTCCCTCCTCTCTGTCCGACCCACCTGTCCCCAACCGTTCCCTGCTCTCTGTCCGACCCACCTGTCCCTAACCGTTCCCTGCTCTCTGTCCGACCCACCTGTCCCCAACCGTTCCCTCCTCTCTGTCCGACCCACCTGTCCCCAACCGTTCCCTGCTCTCTGTCCGACCCACCTGTCCCCAACCGTTCCCTGCTCTCTGTCCGACCCACCTGTCCCTAACCGTTCCCTCCTCTCTGTCTGACCCACCTGTCCCTAACCGTTCCCTCCTCTCTGTCCGACCCACCTGTCCCTAACCGTTCCCTGCTCTCTGTCTGACCCACCTGTCCCTAACCGTTCCCTCCTCTCTGTCTGACCCACCTGTCCCTAACCGTTCCCTCCTCTCTGTCCGACCCACCTGTCCCTAACCGTTCCTTCCTCTCTGTCCGACCCACCTGTCCCTAACCGTTCCCTCCTCTCTGTCCGACCCACCTGTCCCTAACCGTTCCCTCCTCTCTGTCTGACATACCTGTCCCTAACCGTTCCCTCCTCTCTGTCCGACCCACCTGTCCCTAACCGTTCCTTCCTCTCTGTCCGACCCACCTGTCCCCAACCGTTCCCTCCTCTCTGTCCGACCCACCTGTCCCTAACCGTTCCCTGCTCTCTGTCCGACCCACCTGTCCCTAACCGTTCCCTGCTCTCTGTCCGACCCACCTGTCCCTAACCGTTCCCTGCTCTCTGTCCGACCCACCTGTCCCTAACCGTTCCTTCCTCTCTGTCCGACCCACCTGTCCCCAACCGTTCCCTCCTCTCTGTCCGACCCACCTGTCCCTAACCGTTCCCTCCTCTCTGTCCGACCCACCTGTCCCTAACCGTTCCCTGCTCTCTGTCCGACCCACCTGTCCCTACCCGTTCCTTCCTCTCTGTCCGACCCACCTGTCCCTAACCGTTCCCTGCTCTCTGTCCGACCCACCTTTCCCCAACCGTTCCTTCCTCTCGGTCCGACCCACCTGTCCCTAACCGTTCCTTCCTCTCTGTCCGACCCACCTGTCCCTAACCGTTCCTTCCTCTCTGTCCGACCCACCTGTCCCTAACCGTTCCCTCCTCTCTGTCCGACCCACCTGTCCCTAACCGTTCCCTCCTCTCTGTCCGACCCACCTGTCCCTAACCGTTCCCTCCTCTCTGTCCGACCCACCTGTCCCTAACCGTTCCCTGCTCTCTGTCCGACCCACCTGTCCCCAACCGTTCCCTGCTCTCTGTCCGACCCACCTGTCCCTAACCGTTCCCTCCTCTCTGTCCGACCCACCTGTCCCCAACCGTTCCCTGCTCTCTGTCCGACCCACCTGTCCCTAACCGTTCCCTCCTCTCTGTCCGACCCACCTGTCCCCAACCGTTCCCTGTTCTCTGTCCGACCCACCTGTCCCTAACCGTTCCCTCCTCTCTGTCCGACCCACCTGTCCCTAACCGTTCCCTCCTCTCTGTCCGACCTGTCCCCTAACCGTTCCCTGCTCTCTGTCCGACCCACCTGTCCCCAACCGTTCCCTCCTCTCTGTCCGACCCACCTGTCCCTAAACGTTCCCTGCTCTCTGTCCGACCCACCTGTCCCCAACCGTTCCCTGCTCTCTGTCCGACCCACCTGTCCCCAACCGTTCCCTGCTCTCTGTCCGACCCACCTGTCCCTAACCGTTCCCTCCTCTCTGTCCGACCCACCTGTCCCTAACCGTTCCTTCCTCTCTGTCCGACCCACCTGTCCCTAACCGTTCCCTGCTCTCTGTCCGACCCACCTGTCCCCAACCGTTCCCTCCTCTCTGTCCGACCCACCTGTCCCCAACCGTTCCTTCCTCTCTGTCCGACCCACCTGTCCCTAACCGTTCCCTCCTCTCTGTCCGACCCACCTGTCCCCAACCGTTCCCTGCTCTCTGTCCGACCCACCTGTCCCCAACCGTTCCCTGCTCTCTGTCCGACCCACCTGTCCCTAACCGTTCCCTCCTCTCTGTCCGACCCACCTGTCCCCAACCGTTCCCTGCTCTCTGTCCGACCCACCTGTCCCCAACCGTTCCCTCCTCTCTGTCCGACCCACCTGTCCCTAACCGTTCCCTGCTCTCTGTCCGACCCACCTGTCCCTAACCGTTCCTTCCTCTCTGTCCGACCCACCTGTCCCCAACCGTTCCCTCCTCTCTGTCTGACCCACCTGTCCCTAACCGTTCCCTGCTCTCTGTCCGACCCACCTGTCCCTAACCGTTCCCTGCTCTCTGTCCGACCCACCTGTCCCTAACCGTTCCCTGCTCTCTGTCCGACCCACCTGTCCCTAACCGTTCCCTGCTCTCTGTCTGACCCACCTGTCCCTAACCGTTCCCTCCTCTCTGTCCGACCCACCTGTCCCTAACCGTTCCCTGCTCTCTCCTTTCTGTATGACAGGTGGTGGTTTTTTTCGGCCATGTTTGAGCTTCCAAGGGCCCAGTGGACACTCACGGACTGCGTTACAAGCAAAGACAGACACATGAAGGAGAATTACTACCCTTTCTGAAGCTGTGTAGTCTTGCCCTGCACAAAAATGGAATCGGCAGTCCCACCAGGACTCATTATCCTACTTAAGATCACAACTACGTTTATGGTTCCTGAGAAGGCCGTTCTGCTGGCGACCAGATGTGTGCCTCTATTTGTGCTTGAGAAAGTTGTTTATGGAGTTTAAGGGGGACATGTCCTCCAAACAGCGTATGCTTCCTGACCTAAGTGAACATCAGAACCGGTGTTGCTACGGTACAGAGAGCCTGAGACATCTGTGGCTCAGATAGATGGACCTGTGAGGCCTCTCTGAGGCCTGTGGGGAGATCAACTCCATGGAGGAGAAGGTCAAAAAGAGAACATTTGTGCTGTTATGGTATTGTACAGTACATGTCAGGTAGTGGGCCACCTCAGCTTCCCTGTGTTTGTTTGTGTTCGATTTGTACTGTGTTATATTAATATAGGCTTTCACTCCCTTTTATTAGGTTTCATATAAAAAGTATTGCAGGGGTTCAAAGCTATTTCCATTTCATTTGGCATTTCAATCCCACTGTTCCTCCCTGCCAAAACTGTTTTCGCTCGAACACCAAGGGGACAGCAGTGACAGACTCAGTCCAGTCAATAGATCACCAAAAGGGGACAGCAGTGACTGACTCAGTCCAGTCATTAGATCACCAAAAGGGGACAGCAGTGACTGACTCAGTCCAGTCATTAGATCACCAAAAGGGGACAGCAGTGACTGACTCAGTCCAGTCATTAGATCACCAAAAGGGGACAGCAGTGACTGACTCAGTCCAGTCATTAGATCACCAAAAGGGGACAGCAGTGACTGACTCAGTCCAGTCATTAGATCACCAAAAGGGGACAGCAGTGACAGACTCAGTCCAGTCAATAGATCACCAAAAGGGGACAGCAGTGACAGACTCAGTCCAGTCATTAGATCACCAAAAGGGGACAGCAGTGACTGACTCAGTCCAGTCATTAGAACACCAAGGGGACAGCAGTGACTGACTCAGTCCAGTCATTAGATCACCAAGGGGACAGCAGTGACTGACTCAGTCCAGTCATTAGAACACCAAGGGGACAGCAGTGACTGTCTCAGTCCAGTCATTAGATCACCAAGGGAACAGCAGTGACTGACTCAGTCCAGTCATTAGATCACCAAAAGGGGACAGCAGTGACTGACTCAGTCCAGTCATTAGATCACCAAAAGGGGACAGCAGTGACTGACTCAGTCCAGTCATTAGAACACCAAGGGGACAGCAGTGACTGACTCAGTCCAGTCATTAGAACACCAAGGGGACAGCAGTGACTGACTCAGTCCAGTCATTAGACCACCAAGGGGACAGCAGTGACTGACTCAGTCCAGTCATTAGATCACCAAGGGGACAGCAGTGACTGACTCAGTCAACTCATTAGATCACCAAGGGGACAGCAGTGACTGACTCAGTCCAGTCATTAGATCACCAAGGGGACAGCAGTGACTGACTCAGTCCAGTCATTAGATCACCAAGGGGACAGCAGTGACTGACTCAGTCCAGTCATTAGACCACCAAGGGGACAGCAGTGACTGACTCAGTCCAGTCATTAGACCACCAAGGGGACAGCAGTGACTGACTCAGTCCAGTCATTATAACACCAAGGGGACAGCAGTGACTGACTCAGTCCAGTCATTAGACCACCAAGGGGACAGCAGTGACTGACTCAGTCCAGTCATTAGACCACCAAGGGGACAGCAGTGACTGACTCAGTCCAGTCATTAGAACACCAAGGGGACAGCAGTGACTGACTCAGTCCAGTCATTAGACAACGCTTTTATTTATATTAAAATAAACACGACTATTCCCTGACTGTGAATTGGAGGGATGTCGAGTGTTGTTTTTCTGGGATTGTCAGGGGATTTCCAGCTCTGCAGTGAGTCCATCTGCTGTCGATTGAGCAAGCAGACAGAACCAGTGACCGTAACCCGCCACAGTATTGTTTCACTGTTGTTTCAACAGTGGAGTTGAACACTGAGTAATGAGGGATTATTATATTATATTTTATAATTCACTATTATTTATACGGTGAATATATCATGTGTCATATTATTTTTGACCTGGAGATGCCGTTCACTGACTGTACAATTGGATGACTTTGTCGGAAGAGGTGGGGTTTGTTAATTACATCCATGTGTGGTCATTCACAATATTGTTTGAATATGTGTGCAAATATGTTTATTCTACACATTTGAAAAACGGTACAACTGCAGCTAACTGCAGGAGAAACTGCTCCTGGGAGAAACTGCTGCAGTGCTATTGCAGAGGGAAAGATATAAATCTCCTCATCATGAGAGCCAGTATGTGTCATAGGCCCCTGGTTGTGGAGTCAGAGTCTCTGTAGTCTACAGTATGGTCGAGTCCCTCTGTATGGAGAACACAATGTGACAGCAGCCATGACACACTCTCTCCCTCCCCCTTTCCACCATCCCCCTCTCCACTCCCCTCTCTCTCCCTCCCCCCTCCCCTCCCCTCCACCTGCTCTCTCACTCCCCATGTCCTCCACCCTCTGTCTCCCTCCCCCTCTCCCCTTTCTCTCCCACCCCCTCTCCCCTTCATCCTCTCTCTCCCGCCCCCTCTCCCCTCCACCCTCTCTCTCCCACCCCTCTCCCCTCCACCCTCTCTCTCCCACACCCTCTCCCCTCCACCCTCTCTCTCCTGCCCCCTCTCCCCTCCACCCTCTCTCTCCCGCCCCCTCTTCCCCACCCTCACCATCTATGTGTTATCTCGGGGGAAAGATGTCCCGTTTGTGTATGACAGGAGAGTACAGCAGCATAAAGAAATAAAAAACACACCCATCCTAACGTTGCCTGTAGGTTTCAGACCCTGTGGCAACATCCAACAGTCGGTATGATATCGACTGGCTGGGCGGAGCTGAAAGAGCCTCACTGGGCTTTTAGCTGCTCCATCGTTTAGATTGCTTTGAAAAGGGGCCCTGCAGTTATAAGACGAATGTCAGGGGGGAAGATCTGACCTCTCCCTCACTCCTTCCATCCACCCCTTATAACGCTGTATTCGATTTCTTCATCCCCCGATGTGGCGAGGGACAAGAGAAGAGGAGGATGAGTGTTCGAGCGGCGTCCTCGTCATGTGACAGTTTGTCAAGTAAAGAAGCCCACAGGGGGATGGGGGACTGTGTGTGTGTGTGTGCCTGTGTGTTTCTATGTGTGTGTGTGTGTGTGTGTGTGTGTGTGTGTCAGAGAGGGAGTGTGCATGAGCGGGTTGCCGGGGGCAGACAGTACAGTATGTCTATATGTTATGCATGTGTTGGTCAGTGCATTTTGTTGAACCTGATGCCAGGAAGGACATTAGACATGTACAACACATATAAACCTACAATATGATCAAATACATCTTTGAGGAATCATCTACAAACTATTTCTAGCCATTTAAATGTACATAAATAGTATAATCAGTTAACATACATTTACACTGTACCTGTCCTGTGGCATGTATGCTTTCACCAGATGTCATTTCAGAGCACACATATTTTATCTTCCTTCCTACTGGTATACAGGAAATGCATTCTGTAGTGGCTGCAGGTCTGTGTGAGTCCACCCTGCCAGACCAAACCAAGATGAAACTGTCAGTGGAAAATGACATGGAGGGGGAAAAAAAAGGGAGGGAGTGTGAGAAGAGAACAGAGGGAGAGAGAGAGGGAGATATTTTCCATGCCAATAAAGCCGTTTTAATTTAATTGAGTTGAGAGAGAGAGCAGCTCAATCTGAATAGGTTACACTCACATGTCACATCTCAGGTTTCATCAATAACTTAGAGGCATGATGGGAAATCCTCTTTGAACAGCCCCAGACCCTCAGCCTGCTGTTGCTCATTCTTATTTGACACGTTTTTGGCAAGAGCTTCGCACATGGACGACATACGGATACGGCCCGCTCTAGACCTTGTTAATGTCATGTGATTGTCAAGTCAATCTACCCTGAAACATATGTTAGTACTATCCTAGGATTACTTGCCAGTACAGATTTAGCCTGTTATGTATAAAATATTGGTAGGGAAAAGTGTTGCTGGGTTGGATTAGCTAGCGAGAGTTGACTGATGCAGTGTTCTACCCACAATGCAACAGTTGTGGAAAATGTTCAAATGTTAATTTGCTGGTTACCAGAAAAAGGGTTTATCCGTTATTATGAAAGAAGCGATAAATCTATTGACTTATTACTGCTGTCAAGAGATTCATATGACAGCTTGGTAACACTTTACTTGACACCCAGCGTCATAACACGTTATGACAAGGTCATAAACATGTCATAATATGTCATAACAGCTGACATAACTTGTCATAACCAGTCATAATGTGGTAATAACACTGTCATGACCCGTATATTTACACCTGTTGTGACATATATTGCGTTATTTAATGGCTGGTTATGACACCTACATAAGAGTGTTAAAACCCACATTTATTCAAATATGTTTTTTCCCTGCCAAGATGTCTCCTTTCATTTATAAAGTTGGTTTCTTAAGACCTTTGTTGTTGTTGAAATTAATTCATTACAGTTTTTAAAAAATCTTAAATACACTATACGACCAAATGTTTGTGGACACCTGCTCGTCAAACATTTCATTCCAAAATCATGGGCATTAATATGAGGTTGGTCCCCCCTTTGCTGCTATGACAGCCTCCACTGTTCTGGGAAGGCTTTCCACTAGATGTTGGAACATTGCTGTGGGAACTTGCTTCCATTCAGCCACAAGAGCATTAGTGAGGTCGGGTACTGATGTTTGGTGATTAGGCCTGGCTCGCAGTCGGTGTTCCAATTCATCCCTAAGGTGTCCGATGACGTTGAGGTCAGGGCTCTGTGCAGGCCAGTCAAGTTCTTCCACACCGAATAGCAAAAAACTATTTCTGTATGGCTCTTGCTTTGTGCATGGGGGCATTGTCATGCTGAAACAGGAAAGGGCCTTCACCAAACTGTTGCCACAAAGTTGGAAGTACAGAATTGTCTAGAATGTCATTGTATGCTGTAGCGTTAAGATTTCCCTTTACTGGAACTAAGGGGCCCAGACCATTATTCCTCCACCAAACTTTACAGTTGGCACTATGCATTGGGTCAGGTAGCGTTTTCCTGGCATCTGCCAAACCCAGATTTGTCCGTCGGACTGCCAAATAGTGAAGTGTGATTCATCACTCCAGAGAACTGCTCCAGAGTCCAGTGGCTGCGAGCTTTACATAACTCCAGCCGACGCTTGGCATTGCACATGTTGACCTTAGGCTTGTGTGCAGCTGCTCGGCCATGGAAACCCATTTCATGAAGCTTCCAACGAACAGTTCTTGTGCTGACGTTGGTTCCAGAGGCAATTAGGAATTCGGTAGTGAGTGTTGCAACCGATGAAAGACGATATGTACACGCTTCAGCACTCGGCGGTCCCGTTCTGTGATCTTGTGTGACCATTTCCACTTCATAATAATAGCACTTACAGTTGACCAGGGCAGCTCTAGCAGGGCAGACATTTGACGAACTGACTTGTTGAAAAGGTGCCATCCTATGACGGTGCCACGTTGAAATACACTGAGCTCTTCGGTAATGTTTGTCTATGGAGATTGCATGGCTGTGTGCTCGAATTTATACACCTGTCAGCAATGGGTGTGACTGAAATAGCCGAATCCACTAACTTGAAGGGGTGTCCACATACTTTTGTACATATAGTGTAACTTGCAGAAAATACACTTTATGACACTGTCATGAAGCATTATGACCCTCATAATAATATAAGCCAGATAGGCCTATCACGTACATGGTCTTATGTCGGTCATCAGTCACAAAGAGGGTGTCTTGTCCTGCTCCTGAAATCTGCTCCTGCATTCATCCCAGTCATCAGAAACAGAGCATTGGAGTAGGTACATGTCTGATATCAATGTGAGTGCAATTTCAATGATAATTTAATGTGGTCAAATTCAGAAAATGCTATATAACATAAACATACTGTTGACAAGTAGGCAACTGTGTAATGGAATGGTTTGTCTTGAGTGGTAGGTTTGGGGGTTTTGACACTCATTATGTAGGTGTCATAACCAGCTATAAAATAATGCAATATGTCACAACAGGTCTAAATATATGTGACGTGACAGTGTTATGACCACATTATGACAGGTTATGTCAGCTGTTATGACATATTATAACATGGTTACGACCGTGTCATAATGTGTCACCGACCGCTTTAACTAACAACATGTATGATAAGAGAGGACGAAAAAAGAGGAGAGCCATGAACTGGAAAAGGGGGATGATTCACCCTTCATCAGAGTCTGACACGAGGCCAAACCCACTATTGTAGAACATGCTAAGAGAAAACTAGGAGAGAAAAACCTTGAAGGGAGGAAAGAAATTATTCCATGAATAGTTCTTCTTCTTCGCAACTTCAAACATCCAATGTAGCATTGCTTATCCTTTGTCTAGGAGGTTGTTCATGATTCAGGGGGAAAAAATCAATCTCTCTACATATGAAGCCTCAATCTCCACAACATAAAACCCCCCAAAAAATGATAACACTTGGTCAGTGCAAGTCAAGACAGTGGAGCAGTTCACAAAACTCTCCACAGCTCTTTTCGACGTCCAAAAGAATTGTTTTTATTGACAAACAACCAAACACAGCTAGTCAGTCAACTCCACTGTACTTTCTGTGCAACCTGTAGGTCTCATAGCAGCAGCCAATCGCATGGCAGAGCTCCGAAGGTATAGGGCTAATGGTGTTCAGCTGTGCCTTGTTGTAACTCGTTAGTGGGTAATTAGGTCAGCTCGTTACATCAAACAGCACAACACTCCCACAGCAAACATTCCTGCAGAGCCAAATTAAGGTAATGGTCTTGAAATACAAAGCAACATTATTGCAGGATAACACAGACAGAAACACACTTTTTCATTTAATATTACATTTTGTAAAAGTGAGACATCTCGTTAATTTTATAATAGACAGACAGCCTGACAGGAGACGGCAGTGGGATATTACCCAGGCATTACCAAGGCATTACCAAGGCATTACCAAGGCATTGCCAAGGCATTAACCAGGCATTAACCAGGCATTACCAAGGCATTAACCAGACATTAACCAGGCATTAACAAGACAGTACCAAGGCATTACCAAGGCATTACCAAGGCATTAACCAGACATTAACCAGGCATTAACAAGACATTACCAAGGCATTAACCAGACATTACCCAGGCATTACCAAGACATTACCAAGGCATTACCAAGGCATTACCAAGGCATTAACCAGACATTACCCAGGCATTACCAAGACATTACCAAGGTATTACCAAGACATTACCAAGGCATTAACAAGACATTACCAAGGCATTCGGCATTCCGTAGTTAGCGTCTATGGATGGAAGTACTGTTTCAACATACAGTTATGAAAGGTGTAGAACCCTAGGATTCCCAGTGTACCATAAAGAGAGTGTGAAATACATAGAAATATAACTGGGCTCCCGAGTGGCGCAACGGTCTAAGGCACTGCATCTCAGTGCTAGAGGTGACACTATAGACACCCTGGTTCGAATCCAGGCTGTATCACAAGCGGCCGTGATTGAGAGTCCCATAGGGCGGCGCACAATTGGCCCAGCGTCGTCCAGTTTGGCTCGTGTAGGCCGTCATTGAAAATAAGAATTTGTTCTTAACTGACATGCCTAGTTAAATGTAAAATATATTCGTAGTTTATCTAGATAGTGTGGCCTGCAGGCTATATGGCCGTGAGAGGCAGCGATAGACAAACATGAAGAGGGAGAAGTGCAGAGAGAGAAGAATGAATAAAAGAGGAGGGATGAGAAAAGGGAGGAGAGACCAGTGATTTCCATTGACAGTGTTCAGTCAGTTCGTTCCCAGAGGGCTCTGGGACAGCACCAGCTGCCTATGTCACAGTAACGTCAATGGCTGCCATAATGAAGCTCTCAGCCCTGCAGCGTACTGCACACACACACACACACACACACACACACACACACACACACACACACACACACACACACACACACACACACACGAGCATGAACACGGACAGTAAACCTAATGAAACACAAGCCTGCTTCTCCTCGCTCTCCTCTCTCTCTCTCGCTCTCCTCTCTCTAACACGCACACAGTGAACATAACACACTTCTGACTAAATGCATGGCATTATTCTTCATGCCACTCAAACAAGGCAAAGAACAGACCACTAAAACATCCACAACCTCCCTCCCTCAAAGAACGCTTGACTTTCCCAAGAGACAAGCTGTCCTTTCTTTCTTTCTCTCTGTCCTCTTTAATCTTTTATTTCCAGAGGAAGCACAGGTCATCCATCGCCAGTTAGGAGATGGTATTTTCAGTGTGTGCCATAACTCAGTCAAGCTACTTGATGAGAATTATTAACTATGGTACTTTGGAGTTTATCCCCTGCCAGGTCCCATAGCTGGCTACTGACCCTGTTTATCCTCTGCCAGGTCCCATAGCTGGCTACTGACCCTGTTTACCCCTGCCAGGTCCCATAGCTGGCTACTGACCCTGTTTATCCCCTGCCAGGTCCCATAGCTGGCTACTGACCCTGTTTATCCTCTGCCAGGTCCCATAGCTGGCTACTGACCCTGTTTATCCCCTGCCAGGTCCCATAGCTGGCTACTGACCCTGTTTATCCTCTGCCAGGACCCATAGCTGGCTACTCACCCTGTTTATCCTCTGCCAGGACCCATAGCTGGCTACTCACCCTGTTTATCCTCTGCCAGGACCCATAGCTGGCTACTCACCCTGTTTATCCTCTGCCAGGACCCATAGCTGGCTACTCACCCTGTTTATCCTCTGCCAGGACCCATAGCTGGCTACTCACCCTGTTTATCCTCTGGCAGGACCCATAGCTGGCTACTCACCCTGTTTATCCTCTGGCAGGACCCATAGCTGGCTACTCACCCTGTTTATCCTCTGCCAGGACCCATAGCTGGCTACTCACCCTGTTTATCCTCTGGCAGGACCCATAGCTGGCTACTCACCCTGTTTATCCCCTGCCAGGTCCAATAGCTGGCTACTCACCCTGTTTATCCTCTGCCAGGTCCAATAGCTGGCTACTCACTCTGTTTATCCTCTGCCAGGTCCCATAACTGGCTACTCACCCTGTTTATCCTCTGCCAGGACCCATAGCTGGCTACTCACCGTGTTTATCCTCTGCCAGGTCCCATAGCTGGCTACTCACCCTGTTAATCCCCTGCCAGGTTCCATAGCTGGCTACTGACCCTGTTTATCCCCTGCCAGGACCCATAGCTGGCTACTGACCCTGTTTATCCTCTGCCAGGACCCATAGCTGGCTACTCACCCTGTTAATCCCCTGCCAGGTCCCATAGCTGGCTACTGACCCTGTTTATCCTCTGCCAGGACCCATAGCTGGCTACTGACCCTGTTTATCCTCTGCCAGGACCCATAGCTGGCTACTCACCCTGTTAATCCCCTGCCAGGTCCCATAGCTGGCTACTGACCCTGTTTATCCTCTGCCAGGACCCATAGCTGGCTACTGACCCTGTTAATCCCCTGCCAGGACCCATAGCTGGCTACTCACCCTGTTTATCCTCTGCCAGGTCCCATAGCTGGCTACTCACCCTGTTTATCCCCTGCCAGGTCCCATAGCTGGCTACTCACCCTGTTTATCCCCTGCCAGGACCCATAGCTGGCTACTCACCCTGTTCCACCTCCTCAACAAATTACATAATTCACATTATGCTACGATTTTCTTCTTCTTCTTTAAACTGTTAAATACACACTATGATCCACTATACTATATAAACACTATACTATATAAACACTATGAGCCACTATACTATATAACCAGTATGAGCCACTATACTATATAAACACTATGAGACACTATAGTATATAAACAGTATGAGCCACTATACTATATAAACAGTATGAGCCACTATACTATATAAACAGTATGAGCCACTATACTATATAACCAGTATGAGCCACTATACTATATAAACAGTATGAGCCACTATACTATATAACCAGTATGAGCCACTATACTATATAACCAGTATGAGCCAATATACTATATAAACAGTATGAGCCACTATACTATATAACCAGTATGAGCCAATATACTATATAAACAGTATGAGCCACTATACTATATAACCAGTATGAGCCAATATACTATATAACCAGTATGAGCCAATATACTATATAAACAGTATGAGCCACTATACTATATAACCAGTATGAGCCACTATACTATATAACCAGTATGAGCCAATATACTATATCAACACTATGAGCCACTATACTATATAACCAGTATGAGCCAATATACTATATAAACAGTATGAGCCACTATACTATATAACCAGTATGAGCCACTATACTATATAACCAGTATGAGCCAATATACTATATAAACAGTATGAGCCACTATACTATATAACCAGTATGAGCCACTATACTATATAAACAGTATGAGCCACTATACTATATAACCAGTATGAGCCAATATACTATATAAACAGTATGAGCCACTATACTATATAAACAGTATGAGCCACTATACTATATAACCAGTATGAGCCACTATACTATATAACCAGTATGAGCCAATATACTATATAAACAGTATGAGCCACTATACTATATAAACACTATGAGCCACTATACTATATAACCAGTATGAGCCACTATACTATATAACCAGTATGAGCCACTATACTAGATAAAGAGTATGAGCCACTATACTATATAAACACTATGAGCCGCTATACTAATCTCAGATTAGATTAATTCCAGTTTCAGAGATTTTTGTAGTTCGTTCCAGTCATTGGCAGCAGAGAACTGGAAGGAGAGGCGGCCAAAGGAAGAATTGGTTTTGGGGGTGACCAGAGAGATATACCTGCTGGAGCGCGTGCTACAGGTGGGTGCTGCTATGGTGACCAGCGAGCTGAGATAAGGGGGGACTTTACCTAGCAGGGTCTTATAGACGACCTGGAGCCAGTGGGTTTGGCGACGAGTATGAAGCGAGGGCCAGCCAACGAGAGTGTACAGGTCGCAGTGGTGGGTAGTATATGGGGCTTTGGTAACAAAACGGATGGCACTGTGATAGACTGCATCCAATTTATTGAGTAGGGTATTGGAGGCTATTTTGTAAATGACATCACCGAAGTCGAGGATTGGTAGGATGGTCAGTTTTACAAGGGTATGTTTGGCAGCATGAGTGAAGGATGCTTTGTTGCGGAATAGGAAGCCAATTCTAGATGTAACTTTGGATTGGAGATGTTTGATGTGAGTCTGGAAGGAGAGTTTACAGTCTAACCAGACACCTAGGTATTTGTAGTTGTCCACATATTCTAAGTCAGAACCATCCAGAGTAGTGATGTTGGACAGGCGGGCAGGTGCAGGCAGCGATCGGTTGAAGAGCATGCATTTAGTTTTACTTGTATTTAAGAGCAATTGGAGTCCACAGAAGGAGAGTTGTATGGCATTGAAGCTCGCCTGGAGGGTTGATAACACAGTCATTATGTCATTAAGGCATTAATCTTATGTCATTGAGGCATTATGTAGACAGGGGAAGGTAGAGAGAATGATGGTTAGAGATGGTGTGTTGGTTCTGAGGCATTATGTAGACAGGGGAAGGTAGAGAGAAGGATGGTTTGAGATGGTGTGTTGGTTCTGAGGCATTATGTAGACAGGGGAAGGTAGAGAGAAGGATGGTTTGAGATGGTGTGTTGGTTCTGAGGCATTATGTAGACAGGGGAAGGTAGAGAGAAGGATGGTTTGAGATGGTGTGTTGTCCTTGAGGCATTATGTAGACAGGGGAAGGTAGAGAGAAGGATGGTTTGAGATGGTGTGTTGTCCTTGAGGCATTATGTAGACAGGGGAAGGTAGAGAGAAGGATGGTTTGAGATGGTGTGTTGTCCTTGAGGCATTATGTAGACAGGGGAAGGTAGAGAGAAGGATGGTTTGAGATGGTGTGTTGTCCTTGAGGCATTATGTAGACAGGGGAAGGTAGAGAGAAGGATGGTTTGAGATGGTGTGTTGGTTCTGAGGCATTATGTAGACAGGGGAAGGTAGAGAGAAGGATGGTTTGAGATGGTGTGTTGGTTCTGAGGCATTATGTAGACAGGGGAAGGTAGAGAGAAGGATGGTTTGAGATGGTGTGTTGTCCTTGAGGCATTATGTAGACAGGGGAAGGTAGAGAGAAGGATGGTTTGAGATGGTGTGTTGTCCTTGAGGCATTATGTAGACAGGGGAAGGTAGAGAGAAGGATGGTTTGAGATGGTGTGTTGGTTCTGAGGCATTATGTAGACAGGGGAAGGTAGAGAGAAGGATGGTTTGAGATGGTGTGTTGGTTCTGAGGCATTATGTAGACAGGGGAAGGTAGAGAGAATGATGGTTTGAGATGGTGTGTTGGTTCTGAGGCATTATGTAGACAGGGGAAGGTAGAGAGAAGGATGGTTTGAGATGGTGTGTTGTCCTTGAGGCATTATGTAGACAGGAGAAGGTAGAGAGAAGGATGGTTTGAGATGGTGTGTTGTCCTTGAGGCATTATGTAGACAGGGGAAGGTAGAGAGAAGGATGGTTTGAGATGGTGTGTTGTCCTTGAGGCATTATGTAGACAGGGGAAGGTAGAGAGAAGGATGGTTTGAGATGGTGTGTTGGTTCTGAGGCATTATGTAGACAGGGGAAGGTAGAGAGAAGGATGGTTTGAGATGGTGTGTTGGGTCTGAGGCATTATGTAGACAGGGGAAGGTAGAGGGAAGGATGGTTAGAGATGGGTGGGGTGTCCTTGAGGCATTATGTAGACAGGGGAAGGTAGAGAGAATGATGGTTAGAGATGGTGTGTTGGTTCTGAGGCATTATGTAGACAGGGGAAGGTAGAGAGAAGGATGGTTTGAGATGGTGTGTTGGTTCTGAGGCATTATGTAGACAGGAGAAGGTAGAGAGAAGGATGGTTTGAGATGGTGTGTTGGTTCTGAGGCATTATGTAGACAGGGGAAGGTAGAGAGAAGGATGGTTTGAGATGGTGTGTTGGGTCTGAGGCATTATGTAGACAGGGGAAGGTAGAGGGAAGGATGGTTAGAGATGGGTGGGGTGTCCTTGAGGCATTATGTAGACAGGGGAAGGTAGAGAGAATGATGGTTAGAGATGGTGTGTTGGTTCTGAGGCATTATGTAGACAGGGGAAGGTAGAGAGAAGGATGGTTTGAGATGGTGTGTTGGTTCTGAGGCATTATGTAGACAGGAGAAGGTAGAGAGAAGGATGGTTTGAGATGGTGTGTTGGCCTTGAGGCATTATGTAGACAGGGGAAGGTAGAGAGAAAGATGGTTAGAGATGGTGTGTTGGCCTTGAGGCATTATGTAGACAGGAGAAGGTAGAGAGAAGGATGGTTTGAGATGGTGTGTTGTCCTTGAGGCATTATGTAGAAAGGGGAAGGTAGAGAGAAGGATGGTTGAGATGGTGTGTTGGTTCTGAGGCATTATGTAGACAGGGGAAGGTAGAGAGAAGGATGGTTTGAGATGGTGTGTTGTCCTTGAGGCATTATGTAGACAGGGGAAGGTAGAGAGAAGGATGGTTAGAGATGGTGTGTTGTCCTTGAGGCATTATGTAGACAGGGGAAGGTAGAGAGAAAGATGGTTAGAGATGGTGTGTTGGCCTTGAGGCATTATGTAGACAGGGGAAGGTAGAGAGAAAGATGGTTAGAGATGGTGTGTTGGCCTTGAGGTATTATGTAGACAGGGGAAGGTAGAGAGAAGGATGGTTAGAGATGGTGTGTTGGCCTTGAGGCATTATGTAGACAGGGGAAGGTAGAGAGAAGGATGGTTTGAGATGGTGTGTTGGGTCTGAGGCATTATGTAGACAGGGGAAGGTAGAGAGAAGGATGGTTTGAGATGGTGTGTTGTCCTTGAGGCATTATGTAGACAGGGGAAGGTAGAGAGAAAGATGGTTAGAGATGGTGTGTTGGCCTTGAGGCATTATGTAGACAGGGGAAGGTAGAGAGAAAGATGGTTAGAGATGGTGTGTTGTCCTTGAGGCATTATGTAGACAGGGGAAGGTAGAGAGAAGGATGGTTTGAGATGGTGTGTTGTCCTTGAGGCATTATGTAGACAGGGGAAGGTAGAGAGAAGGATGGTTTGAGATGGTGTGTTGTCCTTGAGGCATTATGTAGACAGGGGAAGGTAGAGAGAAGGATGGTTAGAGATGGTGTGTTGGTTCTGAGGCATTATGTAGACAGGGGAAGGTAGAGAGAAGGATGGTTAGAGATGGTGTGTTGGTTCTGAGGCATTATGTAGACAGGGGAAGGTAGAGAGAAGGATGGTTTGAGATGGTGTGTTGTCCTTGAGGCATTATGTAGACAGGGGAAGGTAGAGAGAAGGATGGTTTGAGATGGTGTGTTGGTTCTGAGGCATTATGTAGACAGGGGAAGGTAGAGAGAAGGATGGTTAGAGATGGTGTGTTGTCCTTGAGGCATTATGTAGACAGGGGAAGGTAGAGAGAAGGATGGTTTGAGATGGTGTGTTGGTTCTGAGGCATTATGTAGACAGGGGAAGGTAGAGAGAAGGATGGTTGAGATGGTGTGTTGTCCTTGAGGCATTATGTAGACAGGGGAAGGTAGAGAGAAGGATGGTTGAGATGGTGTGTTGGTTCTGAGGCATTATGTAGACAGGGGAAGGTAGAGAGAAGGATGGTTTGAGATGGTGTGTTGTCCTTGAGGCATTATGTAGACAGGGGAAGGTAGAGAGAAGGATGGTTAGAGATGGTGTGTTGTCCTTGAGGCATTATGTAGACAGGGGAAGGTAGAGAGAAAGATGGTTAGAGATGGTGTGTTGGCCTTGAGGCATTATGTAGACAGGGGAAGGTAGAGAGAAAGATGGTTAGAGATGGTGTGTTGGCCTTGAGGTATTATGTAGACAGGGGAAGGTAGAGAGAAGGATGGTTAGAGATGGTGTGTTGGCCTTGAGGCATTATGTAGACAGGGGAAGGTAGAGAGAAGGATGGTTTGAGATGGTGTGTTGGGTCTGAGGCATTATGTAGACAGGGGAAGGTAGAGAGAAATATGGTTAGAGATGGTGTGTTGGCCTTGAGGCATTATGTAGACAGGGGAAGGTAGAGAGAAAGATGGTTAGAGATGGTGTGTTGTCCTTGAGGCATTATGTAGACAGGGGAAGGTAGAGAGAAGGATGGTTTGAGATGGTGTGTTGTCCTTGAGGCATTATGTAGACAGGGGAAGGTAGAGAGAAAGATGGTTAGAGATGGTGTGTTGGTTCTGAGGCATTATGTAGACAGGGGAAGGTAGAGAGAAGGATGGTTAGAGATGGTGTGTTGGTTCTGAGGCATTATGTAGACAGGGGAAGGTAGAGAGAAGGATGGTTTGAGATGGTGTGTTGTCCTTGAGGCATTATGTAGACAGGGGAAGGTAGAGAGAAGGATGGTTTGAGATGGTGTGTTGGTTCTGAGGCATTATGTAGACAGGGGAAGGTAGAGAGAAGGATGGTTTGAGATGGTGTGTTGTCCTTGAGGCATTATGTAGACAGGGGAAGGTAGAGAGAAGGATGGTTTGAGATGGTGTGTTGTCCTTGAGGCATTATGTAGACAGGGGAAGGTAGAGAGAAGGATGGTTTGAGATGGTGTGTTGGGTCTGAGGCATTATGTAGACAGGAGAAGGTAGAGAGAAGGATGGTTTGAGATGGTGTGTTGGTTCTGAGGCATTATGTAGACAGGGGAAGGTAGAGTGAAGGATGGTTAGAGATGGTGTGTTGGTTCTGAGGCATTATGTAGACAGGAGAAGGTAGAGAGAAGGATGGTTTGAGATGGTGTGTTGGTTCTGAGGCATTATGTAGACAGGGGAAGGTAGAGAGAAGGATGGTTTGAGATGGTGTGTTGTCCTTGAGGCATTATGTAGACAGGGGAAGGTAGAGAGAAGGATGGTTAGAGATGGTGTGTTGTCCTTGAGGCATTATGTAGACAGGGGAAGGTAGAGAGAAAGATGGTTAGAGATGGTGTGTTGGCCTTGAGGCATTATGTAGACAGGGGAAGGTAGAGAGAAAGATGGTTAGAGATGGTGTGTTGGCCTTGAGGTATTATGTAGACAGGGGAAGGTAGAGAGAAGGATGGTTAGAGATGGTGTGTTGGCCTTGAGGCATTATGTAGACAGGGGAAGGTAGAGAGAAGGATGGTTTGAGATGGTGTGTTGGGTCTGAGGCATTATGTAGACAGGGGAAGGTAGAGAGAAGGATGGTTTGAGATGGTGTGTTGTCCTTGAGGCATTATGTAGACAGGGGAAGGTAGAGAGAAAGATGGTTAGAGATGGTGTGTTGGCCTTGAGGCATTATGTAGACAGGGGAAGGTAGAGAGAAAGATGGTTAGAGATGGTGTGTTGTCCTTGAGGCATTATGTAGACAGGGGAAGGTAGAGAGAAGGATGGTTTGAGATGGTGTGTTGTCCTTGAGGCATTATGTAGACAGGGGAAGGTAGAGAGAAGGATGGTTTGAGATGGTGTGTTGTCCTTGAGGCATTATGTAGACAGGGGAAGGTAGAGAGAAGGATGGTTAGAGATGGTGTGTTGGTTCTGAGGCATTATGTAGACAGGGGAAGGTAGAGAGAAGGATGGTTAGAGATGGTGTGTTGGTTCTGAGGCATTATGTAGACAGGGGAAGGTAGAGAGAAGGATGGTTTGAGATGGTGTGTTGTCCTTGAGGCATTATGTAGACAGGGGAAGGTAGAGAGAAGGATGGTTTGAGATGGTGTGTTGGTTCTGAGGCATTATGTAGACAGGGGAAGGTAGAGAGAAGGATGGTTAGAGATGGTGTGTTGTCCTTGAGGCATTATGTAGACAGGGGAAGGTAGAGAGAAGGATGGTTTGAGATGGTGTGTTGGTTCTGAGGCATTATGTAGACAGGGGAAGGTAGAGAGAAGGATGGTTGAGATGGTGTGTTGTCCTTGAGGCATTATGTAGACAGGGGAAGGTAGAGAGAAGGATGGTTGAGATGGTGTGTTGGTTCTGAGGCATTATGTAGACAGGGGAAGGTAGAGAGAAGGATGGTTTGAGATGGTGTGTTGTCCTTGAGGCATTATGTAGACAGGGGAAGGTAGAGAGAAGGATGGTTAGAGATGGTGTGTTGTCCTTGAGGCATTATGTAGACAGGGGAAGGTAGAGAGAAAGATGGTTAGAGATGGTGTGTTGGCCTTGAGGCATTATGTAGACAGGGGAAGGTAGAGAGAAAGATGGTTAGAGATGGTGTGTTGGCCTTGAGGTATTATGTAGACAGGGGAAGGTAGAGAGAAGGATGGTTAGAGATGGTGTGTTGGCCTTGAGGCATTATGTAGACAGGGGAAGGTAGAGAGAAGGATGGTTTGAGATGGTGTGTTGGGTCTGAGGCATTATGTAGACAGGGGAAGGTAGAGAGAAATATGGTTAGAGATGGTGTGTTGGCCTTGAGGCATTATGTAGACAGGGGAAGGTAGAGAGAAAGATGGTTAGAGATGGTGTGTTGTCCTTGAGGCATTATGTAGACAGGGGAAGGTAGAGAGAAGGATGGTTTGAGATGGTGTGTTGTCCTTGAGGCATTATGTAGACAGGGGAAGGTAGAGAGAAAGATGGTTAGAGATGGTGTGTTGGTTCTGAGGCATTATGTAGACAGGGGAAGGTAGAGAGAAGGATGGTTAGAGATGGTGTGTTGGTTCTGAGGCATTATGTAGACAGGGGAAGGTAGAGAGAAGGATGGTTTGAGATGGTGTGTTGTCCTTGAGGCATTATGTAGACAGGGGAAGGTAGAGAGAAGGATGGTTTGAGATGGTGTGTTGGTTCTGAGGCATTATGTAGACAGGGGAAGGTAGAGAGAAGGATGGTTTGAGATGGTGTGTTGTCCTTGAGGCATTATGTAGACAGGGGAAGGTAGAGAGAAGGATGGTTTGAGATGGTGTGTTGTCCTTGAGGCATTATGTAGACAGGGGAAGGTAGAGAGAAGGATGGTTTGAGATGGTGTGTTGGGTCTGAGGCATTATGTAGACAGGAGAAGGTAGAGAGAAGGATGGTTTGAGATGGTGTGTTGGTTCTGAGGCATTATGTAGACAGGGGAAGGTAGAGTGAAGGATGGTTAGAGATGGTGTGTTGGTTCTGAGGCATTATGTAGACAGGAGAAGGTAGAGAGAAGGATGGTTTGAGATGGTGTGTTGGTTCTGAGGCATTATGTAGACAGGGGAAGGTAGAGAGAAGGATGGTTAGAGATGGTGTGTTGGTTCTGAGGCATTATGTAGACAGGGGAAGGTAGAGAGAAGGATGGTTTGAGATGGTGTGTTGGTTCTGAGGCATTATGTAGACAGTGGAAGGTAGAGAGAAGGATGGTTTGAGATGGTGTGTTGTCCTTGAGGCATTATGTAGACAGGGGAAGGTAGAGAGAAGGATGGTTTGAGATGGTGTGTTGTCCTTGAGGCATTATGTAGACAGGGGAAGGTAGAGAGAAGGATGGTTAGAGATGGTGTGTTGTCCTTGAGGCATTATGTAGACAGGGGAAGGTAGAGAGAAGGATGGTTTGAGATGGTGTGTTGTCCTTGAGGCATTATGTAGACAGGGGAAGGTAGAGAGAAGGATGGTTAGAGATGGTGTGTTGTCCTTGAGGCATTATGTAGACAGGAGAAGGTAGAGAGAAGGATGGTTTGAGATGGTGTGTTGGCCTTGAGGCATTATGTAGACAGGGGAAGGTAGAGGGAAGGATGGTTAGAGATGGGTGGGGTGTCCTTGAGGCATTATGTAGACAGGGGAAGGTAGAGAGAATGATGGTTTGAGATGGTGTGTTGGTTCTGAGGCATTATGTAGACAGGGGAAGGTAGAGAGAAGGATGGTTTGAGATGGTGTGTTGGGTCTGAGGCATTATGTAGACAGGGGAAGGTAGAGAGAAGGATGGTTTGAGATGGTGTGTTGGTTCTGAGGCATTATGTAGACAGGGGAAGGTAGAGAGAAGAATGGTTTGAGATGGTGTGATGGTTCTGAGGCATTATGTAGACAGGGGAAGGTAGAGAGAAGGATGGTTGAGATGGTGTGTTGTCCTTGAGGCATTATGTAGACAGGGGAAGGTAGAGAGAAGGATGGTTGAGATGGTGTGTTGGCCTTGAGGCATTATGTAGACAGGGGAAGGTAGAGAGAAGGATGGTTAGAGATGGTGTGTTGGTTCTGAGGCATTATGTAGACAGGGGAAGGTAGAGAGAATGATGGTTTGAGATGGTGTGTTGGTTCTGAGGCATTATGTAGACAGGGGAAGGTAGAGAGAAGGATGGTTTGAGATGGTGTGTTGGGTCTGAGGCATTATGTAGACAGGGGAAGGTAGAGAGAAGGATGGTTTGAGATGGTGTGTTGGTTCTGAGGCATTATGTAGACAGGGGAAGGTAGAGAGAAGGATGGTTGAGATGGTGTGTTGTCCTTGAGGCATTATGTAGACAGGGGAAGGTAGAGAGAAGGATGGTTGAGATGGTGTGTTGGCCTTGAGGCATTATGTAGACAGGGGAAGGTAAAGAGAAGGATGGTTTGGAGCACCAAACGGGAACTTGGCAGCAGTGGACGACATAACACTCTTCTCATATACAATAGTAGATTTGATCTAGATACAAATTAAAAACATGCAAGTCAACAATGGTGAATGAATTGTTCTGGCGACTGGAGGGCTGCTGGTTTCACATCCTCAAGACATTCCCCTACTGTTGGGCCCTTGAGCAAGGCCCTTAACCTCAACAACATGTTCTCCATCCAGAGACGATACACTGCAGCTGGAACCTGTTCTCATCTCAACTGTACGTGTGGTGATATGTGCTTTCTGGGAGGGGGTTGAGAATGGAGCTGAAGACACACTTCCGTTGTTGGCTGTAACATATGGACAATAGAAGGTGTATTTTATAGTCCAGTCAGAGCTATAAGTCCAATGAGCAAATTCATAAAGTAACTGAAAACTTTAGTCCTAACAGAACTCCGGTTGAGTCTGGATGGAAGTCCAAGTACACCTATACAGTATTGTGCTGCCATCCTGTTAACAGATTATTTTATTACAATGGTTAAGATGGATTTTCATTGTGATCCATGGTGTTATTTGCCCCCTAGTGGAGCTTTCTGGTACTTAGAATGTACGCAAACAGGAAGTAGAGAATTCGTTCTGCACGCATAGAAGCAGCTAAAAACAACGCTACAGTGCAGGTCTTTCAGTGTAGTTATTTCTTGTCACGCTTCAGCCTTGGAAAATATTTGTTTGTAAGTTCGATTCAAGCATTTAGCTAGTGATGATAATCTTGTTATTGATAGAGTTGTTTACATATCAATGTTGGTTGGTTGCATTTACTCACACAAATTGCAATGCCTTTCATGTATGCCGTTAGCTGTATTGCTTTGCTCGTGCGTCATGCAAACGAATTGTAAAATATACAATACTGTAGTTTTGTTACCGATTCTAGTGTAATATGCTTTGTTATTCTACATAGATGGTTGTACATTATTAGAGTAATGAAAGGAGTTAGTCAATTACCATATGAGTAACAATTAGCTATATGGTTTGGCATCATGCCAGATGCATGGTACCTTAGCATGTGCTTTGTATTCATGCAACTTCAAATGTATAATGTACAGCTACAGTATGTCGGTCTGAATTGAATACTAAAGTATATTCTTTTCTGTATTTTGCAGTTTTACAACATAAACGTTTTCAATATATTCATTCAAGAAAAGTCATGCCTTGGGAGTTTTATTGAAGACTTAGTTGTTAGCTATCTGTCTAGTTTTGCATGGGAACGCAACTCAAGGGCAAAATAAGTATATTTGTAATCCAATAATAATACTATTAATAATAACAATATTAATAATAACAATAATAATAATAATGATAATAATAAATACAATTATCCCAATGGATTCCCAGAAATAAAGTCAATACTCCAACAGAATGTAAAGGTACCAAGGAAGGTGATTGTAACTATTCCATGTCTATTTTTACACCAACACAGTTGAATGAGATAAAGGAGGCGTCATGCTGCGTTAATAACCAAGTGGGAAGGTGGTATTTATCACATATGACTAGGAAAGATCCACATCCAACGGGTATTAGTAGTGGGAAACTCGTCTGTCATCCCAGGACTTCTCCCACATGCTGACCTCTGACCTACTAAGGAAATGACCTCGATAAAAGCATTTTCTGCAGTTAAATGCAACGACAAAACATTGTTTATTAAAAGCAATCTTTTCATATGGGTTTCGAACACTATCATTTGTTTACATGGTAACAGTACTTTAGGTTTATGGATGACGCAGCTTGTTGGCGATGATCCAATCGGAGTTACTCAACGAGTTCAAATCATGTGAACGCATCCAACTATTATTTCCGACTTCACAACTGGTAATAACCACCTTCCCACTTGGTTATGAACGCAGCACTAAATACCCTTTTAGTAAACAGCAAACAATGTTAGCTCTCTCAAACATGGGCCCCGCAGTCTAATTCAACATGGCGTCTGTGGTTTGGACACACCTCTACCGCACTCATAGCTTCAGCCTTAATTTGCCTACTGCATAATAATAGGCAATTATCATCACAACAAAGCATGTTAACATAGTCTTGGCCAAGTACATACAACGCATACAATGTTTCATGATTACAAGTAAACCCTCTCTAGAAGAGCCCTGACAGTAAGGATAGGTTTTACTCTGAGTGACAGCTCTTTCCCTACAGTTGGAAACAGGCCTCAATTGCCCTCTTCCTCTTTCTCTCTCCCTTCCTCTCGCCGCTAGTCCCGGGATTACAGCAGAGTAGCTTTTCCCCCTGTTTGTTCTAGCGCTGTCCACAGACTCAGAGTTGTGGTAATTAAAGCTGGATAGAGCCCTATCAAGAAAAGCTGCTTATCTTTAATACAGCCAACCATGCAGGCAGAGCTCTGCACCCCCCCCCCACACACACACACATATAATCCTGGAGATTAAATCACAAGCAGAAAGAGGGGAAGAGAGGGAGAGAGAAAGAGAGAGTCAGAGAGCATGGATGTGTGTGTGTGTGTCACAAGAGGATGTCTCATAGTAATAGGATGGAGTGAACGAAATGCCATCACACATATTAAAACGATGTGTTTCATGTGTTCAATACCATTCCATTAATTCCGTTCCAGCCATTACCATGAGCCCTTCCTCACCAATTAAGCTGCTACCAGCCGCCTGTGGTGTGTGTGTGGATTGGGGAGAGATTTCACTCGATCACTCTATTCTGTGTTCTGTGTTCACGGATCAGAGAGACTGGAAGTGTCTTATAAGAGCGTCTGCTAAATGACTCAAATGTAAATGTGAAAAAGGAAATAACTGTGCCGGCATCTCTCTCAGTGTGGAACTAGGGCGTAGTAACCCGAGGAAACGCCTCAAAGATGAAGCTACAGGGTTATTTGAATACAATACCCACAAAACACCACATATAATACTGCCTTTAGCAATTCCTGTTAATAACTGTCCATAGCGGATCTAGATACCCAGACTGGTTATAACGTTGTTATAACATGCGTATTACATTGTATCAGTGGGACCAGCGTTACATCACAGTATACAAGCTTGTATCATGTACAGTTGTGACAATGCAAGACTGTTCAAACTAGATCAACATAATAGCTATTGTTAAAAACAATTTGCATGTTTGGTTTCCTTAGATTTCCCTGTTGGCGGAAACGCAATAAAATGTCACGGACAAATTGAGTATGTACACAGTAATACACTGCATATTGTGGTAGCACTCTGTAGCAAATCACAGTCACTCCCACAGTTACTCTCACACAGAACAAGTCATTAGCTGTGTTGTTGCTAGACCTTATGCTAACCCTGTAGGGGGAGTTTTTCACAGTTGTAAGGAGGATTGGGGGTGGTGGGATAAAACATGTTCTCCAAACGCAATGTGTACTGCAATTTCACAGCTGTAATGTAGCATAAAATGTGCCTTTTCGAATCAACATCTAATCTAACCTCAGCCCCAGAAAATATCTGAGCAACGCTTCTCAAAGAGGACCAACCAAATCCCTGGCATCAATCGCCTCTTAATACACTGTAAGCTCTGTGTTTGATTTCAACAGACCCTGAAATAACACTAATTCCGTTGAAAAGGTAATGTTGTTTTCTATAACTGTGACATATGTAACATTAGCTGAAGGCAGCGGAGGGAGAGGAGGGAGCCTGGCGGATTTACTTAGCGGTTAATGTGCAGTATGCTCATGTTTGCTGAAGTGGTTCAGCCGAGTTGCGTTTTCCTATCGATCTCGTCTCGGCCTCGTCTCGTGGCGCGTCTCCTCGGCATTCCATTGTCGCCCTCTCCTTTCGTCTGGCAGCGGTTGATCCTTGCACGGTAACCCGGCGAGGGGTATTAAGTTTCCTGAAGACAAGACGTAGGCTTCGAGGCTCCAGGGATCAATAGTCTCCAGCTGCTTCATTTATTTAACATTGTACAGAGATGAATGGAGATGTCTTAACGAGCAGAAGCCGGGGTGAAAAGAGATGGCTTGATGGGCCTAAAATGGAGAAATGTGATACCGCTTCGGTTAGCTTTTTCTCATGTCACCCCCCCCCCCCCCCCCCCCCCCCCCCCGTTTGCACTCTTGGAACCTCATACGTATCTGCAGCCAACGATTAAGACGACTGGGGGGCGACGCTTATTTATTATGCTTTAGTCATTTTGAGAGAGAGAGAGAGAGAGAGAGAGAGAGAGAGAGAGAGAGAGAGAGAGAGAGAGAGAGAGAGAGAGAGAACTCTAGGCTCATTAATCTCCGGCCATGTCACATCAGTTCCATTGTGGGGCTGTCTGACCTTTCTGACCCTTGACCTGGTATGGCATGTTTTCCTGGTCGCACCAATTGGCTGCTTTCTTCCCTGCTTTGGCGGTGAATGTAAGCTATTGTGTCGATTTCAAAGGGTTCTTTAAGGTCGTTGACCTGCACCTTCTTGACCTCTGACCTGAAACTAGAGGAACAGCTTTGATGTTGTCATTTGTAAGTAACACTTGGTAAAGACACCATGGACAGGCAGCCATGTTGACAACAACAGGACCTTACTACAACCCACGTACAAAGCCTTAACAGTTGGGGATGAACATGATTTTTTGCTATATTCTGTTTTAATGAGTAAATTAGAAATGTTAATATCCAAATGTAAGTTGTACTGATAATTCAACTTGTTGCTGCCACTTGTATAATGTTCTGTTGAAAAACAATACAAATAAATGATTTTGTGCAGTACATTTCTAAAAATGTCTCAGGATGGATCGTTCTACAGCTAAAGTAGTGACTGTACTGGACTGTATTGTTGTCACGATCGTTATAAGGAGTGGACCAAGATGCAGCGTGGTATGTTTCCATCCTTATATTTTGGAAGAGAAACTCAAAGAAAAAACAATAAAGCGAAAAAACTAAACGTGAAGCTCAGAGTAGTGCTCACAGGCAACTATACCTAGACAAGATCCCACAAAGCACAATGGGGAAATGGCTGCCTAAATATGATCCCCAATCAGAGACAACGATAAACAGCTGCCTCTGATTGGGAACCATACCAGGCCAACATAGATCATTAATCACCTAGATAACCCACCCTAGTCACTGTCACGCCCCAACCAACATAGAGAATAAACAGCTCTCTATGTTCAGGGCGTGACAATTGTACTGGCTGTATGCATTCTATTGTAGTGGGAAATTGAGAAAGCATGGTGTCAAATCCCATTCAAAAGTTGTACGGGCGCAAGATGGTGCGCGAGTGCGACTTTGAGAGATTTTTGTTTGCCAGAATAAATACTTACTACATGTCAAGACTCAGAAATACGCTGCGTCCCCACAGGGGATCTCTTTTCTCCCTCATATCAGTTTTCCAGTTTCTACTGAAACGCAATTGGTCTGATTTTTGGACCAATCACGGCTTGACTGCACTTTGACTGAATTTTCTACCATAGAAATGATAGGGGACATTGGAAGGTGAATGATGGTAAGTTTGTTTTTCAGTAGGGAAAATAGCTAACCAACTAGCTAGCTAATCAACTATGATTTTAATATTGAAACTGAAGTAAGTAGTTATTTGGTCTTCTTTTAGTAAAGCAGTATATTGATGAGACAAGCTAGGTGAACATCAGCTAGCTAGGAAGCTAACTAGCTAACTTAAGCTAACTAGCTAATTTTATCTAGCTAGCTAGCCAACATTTAACGATATGGTTTAACCAAATCCAAAGTGGTTATGTGTTCTATACCGTCTATGGTTTAACTAAGAGCATTGCACCTAAGTCAAGGAGGGTTTTGTAGAGGAGGAGGACTTGGAAGACCAGCATGACTGGGTGGCAGAAGAGGGGGGAGAGGCAGCGTGAGAAGAGACAGGGAAGACCCTCACTGGGAAAGAGGCCAAGAGAGGTCAAGTTCTGAACTAAACAATAGCCAATATTGTAAACCGCTAACCACATATTTTGAGATACAATCTGATTTAAATAGAATAATACATTAATTAAAATGACCATTTTTCTTTTCTAAATGAGAAAAACATTTCTCTCTCTCAATCCCTCTTTCTATGCAGGTCCACTGTCACTAATATGTGGTGGTGAAGTTGTGTCTCTGCTCAGCTGACAGAGACAGGAGTCCATTCTGTTCCAAGTAGGTTACCTTGTCTCTCCTCTACGCACAACACTCTGGAGACTTCCTGCAGGTAACCATGACATCCACCAATCACTCCTGTAAGTTAATCATGAAGGCATTGTACATAGGACATTTGTCAAGTAGAGAGGATGATGACCAGCTGCTGTCTATTGGTTAGAAAGATGGTTCTATACTGAATGTATGTGATAGTCATTGCTAAACAATATGAGTATTGTAGGTAAGGGATGAAGTGAAAACTTGTTCAATACTGAGCCATGCTGACTGACAAGTGGTGTGGATTGGTACAGGGCAATTCCACGATAACAGAGAATTGCTAAGACTCAGATTGTCACATATTTGTCTAATGATTATCCATAGTTACCTCTTGATACAGCCACAGCAGTCTAAAATGGACTGTTAACTTGAAGACAACAATTAGATGTTCAAACATTTAAAATGTAATTGAACTTTGTCTGTGACATCATTTCCTGACATCTTATTTCCCTCTCTCTCTCCCTCCAGTTGTTCTCAGGAGACAGGTCAGTGTGTGTCGAGAGAACACATTTGACCAGGTGGAGTCAGGTTTCTACTCAGGAGACAGGTCAGTGTGTGTAGAGAGAACACGTTTGACCAGGTGGAGTCAGGTTTCTACTCAGGAGACAGGTCAGTGTGTGTAGAGAGAACACATTTGACCAGGTGGAGTCAGGTTTCTACTCAGGAGACATGTCAGTGTGTGTAGAGAGAACACGTTTGACCAGGTGGAGTCAGGTTTCTACTCAGGAGACAGGTCAGTGTGTGTAGAGAGAACACGTTTGACCAGGTGGAGTCAGGTTTCTACTCAGGAGACAGGTCAGTGTGTGTAGAGAGAACACATTTGACCAGGTGGAGTCAGGTTTCTACTCAGGAGACATGTCAGTGTGTGTAGAGAGAACACGTTTGACCAGGTGGAGTCAGGTTTCTACTCAGGAGACAGGTCAGTGTGTGTAGAGAGAACACGTTTGACCAGGTGGAGTCAGGTTTCTACTCAGGAGACAGGTCAGTGTGTGTAGAGAGAACACATTTGACCAGGTGGAGTCAGGTTTCTACTCAGGAGACAGGTCAGTGTGTGTAGAGAGAACACGTTTGACCAGGTGGAGTCAGGTTTCTACTCAGGAGACAGGTCGGTGTGTGTAGAGAGAACACATTTGACCATGTGGAGTCAGGTTTCTACTCAGGAGACATGTCAGTGTGTGTAGAGAGAACACGTTTGACCAGGTGGAGTCAGGTTTCTACTCAGGAGACAGGTCAGTGTGTGTAGAGAGAACACATTTGACCAGGTGGAGTCAGGTTTCTACTCAGGAGACAGGTCAGTGTGTGTAGAGAGAACACATTTGACCAGGTGGAGTCAGGTTTCTACTAAGGAGACAGGTCAGTGTGTGTAGAGAGAACACATTTGACCAGGTGGAGTCAGGTTTCTACTCAGGAGACAGGTCAGTGTGTGTAGAGAGAACACATTTGACCAGGTGGAGTCAGGTTTCTACTCAGGAGACAGGTCAGTGTGTGTAGAGAGAACACATTTGACCAGGTGGAGTCAGGTTTCTACTCAGGAGACAGGTCAGTGTGTGTAGAGAGAACACATTTGACCAGGTGGAGTCAGGTTTCTACTCAGGAGACAGGTCAGTGTGTGTAGAGAGAACACATTTGACCAGGTGGAGTCAGGTTTCTACTCAGGAGACAGGTCAGTGTGTGTAGAGAGAACACATTTGACCAGGTGGAGTCAGGTTTCTACTCAGGAGACAGGTCAGTGTGTGTAGAGAGAACACATTTGACCAGGTGGAGTCAGGTTTCTACTCAGGAGACAGGTCAGTGTGTGTAGAGAGAACACATTTGACCAGGTGGAGTCAGGTTTCTACTCAGGAGACAGGTCAGTGTGTGTAGAGAGAACACATTTGACCAGGTGGAGTCAGGTTTCTACTCAGGAGACAGGTCAGTGTGTGTAGAGAGAACACATTTGACCAGGTGGAGTCAGGTTTCTACTCAGGAGACAGGTCAGTGTGTGTAGAGAGAACACGTTTGACCAGGTGGAGTCAGGTTTCTACTCAGGAGACAGGTCAGTGTGTGTAGAGAGAACACATTTGACCAGGTGGAGTCAGGTTTCTACTTCATCGCCTTGGACCACTACACCAACGAGGTAGAGGACGCTATGTTAGAACCAGTAAGTCACCAACTCATCTTATGCCTTACACCAGGGTTTCCCAAACTCGGTTCTGCCCCTGGGTGCACATTTAGTTTTTTGCCCTAGCACTACAGATATGATTCAAATAATCAACTAATAATCAAGCTTGGGGGGGTGGTGGTGCATTTTTACTAATGTCTATGGATTGTACATTGATTTTAAATTGGGACTTGGACTCCATACTAATCTAATTCCATCTCCTTTGTTGTTCTGTCCTCTCTATGGGGCGGCAGGCAGCCTAGTGGCTAGTTTGTTGGGCCAGTAACCCAAAGGTTGCTGGATCGAATCCCCGAGCTGACAAGGTAAAAATCTGTTGTTCTGCCCCTGAACAAGGCAGTTAACCCACTGTTCCCTGGTAGGCTGTCATAAATAAGAATTTGTTCTTAACTGACTTGCCTAGTTAAATAAAAACTCTATAGATTATGCTGATACCCCACTGTAAGAACCTGGAGATCTTCTATGGTTTTGAGGGAGGTGACGTGGCCACAAACAGTGCCTGGGACACCTTCCAGCACTACCACTGTCTGGAGAACAACCAGAGCGTGGTCAAGACATATGCTGCAACTTCATCTTTAGTGTGTCAGCTCTACTGCACCTGGGAGATAAAGGTATGACTCCCGACTCCCAACAGTCATGTACAGAATGCTTATACATACTTCTATAGTCATTTGTGTTTCTCAGAACACCTTTCAGTAACTGCCTATTAACTTAAACAACCTGACCACTACAAACAGGACTACACTCTATATGTAACGGATGTGAAATGGCTAGCTAGTTAGCGGGTACGCGCTAATAGCGTTTCAATCGGTTACGTCACTTGCTCTGAAATCTAGAAGTAGTGTTGCCCCTTGCTCAGCAAGGGCCGCGGCTTTTGTGGAGCGATGGGTAACGACGCTTCGTGGGTGACTGTTGTTGATGTGTGCAGAAGGTCCCTGGTTCGCGTCGGGGCGAGGGGACGCACTAAAGTTAAACTGTTACATTGATGCTGTTGACCCGGATCACTGGTTGCTGCGGAAAAGGAGGAGGTCGAAAGGGGGGTGAGTGTAACGGATGTGAAATGGCTAGCTAATTAGCGGGTACGCGCTAATAGCAATTCAATCGGTTACGTAACTTGCTCTGAGACTTGAAGTAGGTTTTCCCCTTGCTCTGCAAGGGCCGCGGCTTTTGTGGAGTGATGGGTAACGACGCTTCGTGGGTGACTATTGATGTTTGCAGAGGGTCCCTGGTTCGCGCCCGTGTCGGGGCGAGGGGACGGTCTAAAGTTATACTGTTACATATAGAACTAGGTGGAAGAATACCTTAAACAACCTGACCACTACAAACAGGACTACACTCTATAGAACTAGGTGGAAGAATACCTTAAACAACCTGACCACTACAAACAGGACTACACTCTATAGAACTAGGTGGAAGAATACCTTAAACAACCTGACCACTACAAACAGGACTACACTCTATAGAACTAGGTGGAGGAAAGACTTGGTTAGCGATATGAGGAAAAAAACTCCCATTTTCCACCCCCCAATCGATGTCATGCTTAACATAAAGCTTAAAGGATTCAAATTATAGGCCTCTTGATTCCTTCTACCTAAATTAGGTAAAATTACGGCATGGGTGCCTGTCTCTGAGTCTGATATCTCCCTAATTACGGCGCTTCTACCTTCCCTTCTATTCCCAGCCAGGAAGAAAAATCTCTGATGAATTTGCCTTAATTGTCAGTATTTACTGCCTTCGCCTTGATCAGCCCAGCACATGACATGTATTTCTCGTTTTAATTTTTTGTTGTTTAAATTATCCCTCATCCCTCTCTCTTTCTCTCTGTAAACTGATTGCTCACTGTGCGGTGCCTGGAAAGAGCGTTCCTATTCTATTTATAACATAAAAGGTGCTACAGTCGTCCAGGTTGATGGCAAACGCCGGTAGCTCCGGGGTTGCTAAGAGAGAACATCAGAGCTTGGCGTGGCGAACGCGGCATCATCACATGTTCAATTAATTTCGCAACAATAGAGCCGGGTGGCAAACTAGCGAACGAGGAAAACATTAGCGAAACAAACAAATGGAGGAAAAACATTTTTATACAAAATCTATCATGAACGAAAATGAGAATTAAAGGGGAATGGAAAACACTTTAGGTGACACAACAATGCCAATATGGCGATTTACAGTTGGCTGTCGTTCTAAATCCTAGTGTTTACATTCCCCTTTTAACGGGCTGCCTTTCATGTTTGTGCATCGACACAGTGGTTTTCAAGCAACTCTAGAAGGTTCTTTTAAGTACCACTGAATACATGACAAGATTACCGTTCACATAAGACACATTACCTCTGTTTGGCCTTCATGACTATTAACTATAATAATTATTTCTGTGAGATGACAGTGGAACACACATCCTGTCTTCTTCTGTGTAATAGCAAAGGCTCCCATACAGTGTTTAGGTAGTGCTTCAGGACTACAATGAAGTAGGAGTAAGTAAAGCAAAAATACTCTTCTTCCACCAATGGGATATGAAGAAGTGCACACGACACATCGAACTCCATTGACTGGCCCAGGGGTCCCATTGCAGATAATCAGAATTTATGAATAGGGCTATTTTCTGCTACTGAAGAATTGGCTCCTTCAGAAAATGACTTCCCAGTAAATGGTGCTCTTGGAGAATGTTTAAATGATAAAAGCACACGGACGTTATGAATAGGGTATTATGGGGGCTTTGAATGGTGCTTTTCTTCGCCTGACACATTCCCCTACCCTTTCTAAACACTTTCCCCACAGACAGACGGGGGGGAGATAAGATCTCAACCCAACCTGGACCTGCATACAAGTGGTCATAAAGAACAGGAAATGGACATAATACTGTATGTGTAGGTATTTACAGGGGGAGAGATAAGTAGACTGCGGTTGGCAGGCTCATACACAGACTCACAAGTCTTAGAGCACTGCTTTTTATTCAGCTGGCATGAACATGAAGGAATATCCAGAAGAGGGACTGATATGAAACGTCAGGTCCAGAAGTATTTGGACAGTGATACAATTTGCATCATTTTGTCTCTGTACGCCACAATGGATTTGAAAGGAAACAATCAAGTTGTGCTTTAAGTGTCGACTTGCATCTTTCATTTAAGAGTTCTGTCAAAATTATAGTATGAATCGTGTCGGAACTACATCCATTTTTATACCCCACCCCAATTTTAAGGGCTCAAAAGTAATTGGACAAACTAACATAATCACACATTAAATTGTGAGTTTTAATACTTGGTTGCAAATCCTTTGCAGTCAATGACTGCCTGAAGTCTGGAACCCATGGACATCACCAGATGCTGTGATTCTTCCCTGGTGATGCTCTGCCAGCTCTTTACTGTAGCTGTCTTCAGTTCCTGCTTGTTCTTGGGGCGTTTTGCCTTCAGCAAGTGAAATGCATGCTCAATTGGATTCAGGTCAGGGGATTGACTTGGCCATTGCAGAACATTCCCATTCTTTGCCTTATAAAAGTATTGGGTTGCTTTCGCGGTATGCTTCGGGTCATTATCCATCTGCACTGTGAAGCGCCGTCCAATAAGTTTTGAAGTATTTGGCTGAATCTGAGCAAATAATATAGCCCTAAACATTTCAGAATTCATCCTGCTGCTTTTGTCAGCAGTCATCAATAAATACAAGGGAACCAGTTCCATTGGCAGCCATATATGCCCACACCATAACACCACCTCCTCCATGCTTCACAGATGAGGTGGTATGCTTCAGATCATGAGCAGTTCCTTCCATTCTCCATTATCTTCTCTTCCCATCATTCTGGTACAAGTTGATCTTTGTCTCATCTGTCCATAGGAGGTTATTCCAGAACTGTACAGGCTTTTTAGATGTTTCTAACTTTAATCTGGTCTTCCTGTTTCTGAGGCTCTTTGAACTTCATATTGAGGGTTAACAGCAACAGATTCCAGATGCCACACTTGAACTCTGGACTTACTTCTCTGCTTACTTGTAAATTAACTAATGAGGGAATGACACACACCTGGCCATTGAACAGCTGAGCAGCAAATGTCCAATTACTTGTGGTCCCTTAAAAAGGGGGAGACCGCATATAAAACGTGCTGTAATTCCTACACCATTCACACGACTTGGATGTAAATACCCTCAAATGAAAGGTGAAAGTCTGCACTTTCAGCTCATATTAATTGTTTAATTTCAACTCCTATATCCTGTGGTAGACAGCTAAAATAATAATAACTTGGTCAATGTCAACAGTTTCTGCTTTTCTATTTTGCTATTGCTGGCCTGAATTTCAACATCCCCCTTGATATCGTTAGCTGACCTGGCTCCTAGCAGTCAGGTCAGGTGTGTGCATGTCCGAAGCTTGGCCAAAGCTCTGACAGGTGGACAGTATATGTGAGAGTGAGAATCGCCCCCCTCGCAAAAGTTTTGCCAATCACTGGCCCCGGCGGCAGCTGTGGATTTGGGTGGCGAGCGGCGGCTCCTCGCTAGACGCCGATTCACGCATCATCACCTGGCAGGCTGACAGCATTGTCAAACTCTGTAACCATGTAGCTGACATCCTCCCCACATCTCTGCTCAAAGTGCCAAACCCACCGCCGGAGAATGTTTGATCTTATTTATTCATGTACCCTTTTTTTCATAAGTTTCAAATATATAGAAAATGACGCCTGTGTACGGGAGCTGTCAAAGCGGCTGTCATGTTACGCCGCCTAGCTTGGCATACACGGTGTCTTATGAATAAATGAACTTGAAGTGAAATCTCTCTGTATGGTATCACAATGAAAGAGATACCTGATTTTATTTTTAAATGAGAAATATGAGGATATACGTTTTGGGGAGCCAGTGATTAGAGGATCTTCTTACTGTGTATATCATTCTGTATTCCTTGAGAGACTTTGAAAGAGATCATGTCTCGATTTGTTTTTGGATTTTCTCAATGGTAGTATTGATCCGACCATTTTTGTACCCCCCCCCCCCCTCCTTGTAAGATCCTGGATTATTCTATGACGATAGTCAGGGCAGCCAAAATCACGTTTCAAATATATGACAAAATATACTATTCTTTATTGGATTTAAATTAAATTAAGTTAATTCATTCTAAGATGTAAACGGGTTGAGAAATCAGTCTGAATGATTTAACATGGAAGGTATTCCCCTCCTTGTCTTTAATCAACTGCACTTAATTTCTTCTCTGGGTTATGAATGATTTTACTGTCAGTCAAGTTCTGTGCGTGGCATGGCTGTAAAGTATTTGTTTTCCACTTTGAATCTGGGAGGATGTCTGGGGTTTTGGTCACATATTTAAGTGTGCAGTCCTCTGAAATACCCAGGAGGATACAAGTAAGCCATGTTGTTTATGTATCACCACAGCTTCATACTCCCTTGTTTGACTAACATTTATTAAACAGTAATACGGTGTCAATATTAAGAACGCCTAATTTGATGAGTAATAATTACTTATGCAGTCTACTCCTGATATATGCAATAATAATACTGCCGTGACCGTGTGCATTATACTAGAGTACGCAAAGCATGTTAAAAAATATATATTTCACTTGGAACTGGTGACCTGCATTGCAAAGAGTTACAACATTTTATTAAATGGGCATTTATAAGGTGTTGGTATTACCATGTTCTACTTTCGCTCTCCCATATCTCCTTCCCTCCCCTCCCTCCTCCCTCCCTCCCCCCTCCCCTCACTCCTCTCTCTTCCCCTCACTCCTCCCTCCCCTCACTCCTCCCTCTCTTCCCCTCACTCCTCCCTCTCCTCTCCCTCCCTCCCCTCACTCCTCCCTCTCTCCTCCCTCCCCTCACTCCTCCCTCCCCTCACTCCTTTCCCCCACCCCCATCCCAAGTTCAACATTTGCACAACTAATGAGCAAAACATTTCAGCTGAAACTCTTTTTTTTCTTCTTACTTGCAAACTATGGCTGCATACCAAATTAGAGTGTTTATTTAAAAGGCATCAATATTTAATTAGATTTATTCTAATCTCCCGTTAGTCTGCTCAGAAGTCTCATTGTGGCTGTTTAAATATTTAAATGAATTAGAGCTAAGAGAAAGAAGCTTGGCTTAATTGTACAGGTAGTTCCTGGGAAAATAATGTTCACGCAGACACACTATGGATTCTGTTCCTTAAGGGTTTAAAGGTTCAGGATATTTCATGTATTTGCTGCTGATATTAATTAGCTTCGAAAGCAAGACAATGTGTTGTGTTTTACCGGAAGGTGTCTTGCGTGTGTGTGTGTGTGTGTGTGTGTACTTGTTTCTCAGACAAAACCTCTACTGTTTAATAATACTGTATAGTGATAATGACAACTGTGTCTGTTCGTCTGTGTCTGTTTGTCTGTGTGTGTGTGTGCACTGAGTACAAAACATTAGGAATACCTAGGGCTGTTACGGTGACCGTATTACCGCCACACCGGCGGTCACGAGTCATGAAGGAAGTCAAATTCCACGTGACCGTTTAGTCACGGTAATTAGGCTTCTCCAAGCTCTGATGCTGTTGATGGTCATTAGTAGTGTCAACTAAACGAAGGAGCTGATCGTGGACTTCAGGAAACAGCAGAGGGAGCACCCCCCTATCCACATCGACGGGAGAGCAGTGGAAATGGTGGAAAGTTTTAAGTTCCTCTGCGTGCACATCACTGACAAACTGAAATGGTCCACCCACACAGACAGTGTGGTGAAGGTGGCACAACAGCGCCTCTTCAACCTCAGGAGGCTGAAAAATTTGGCTTGGGCCCTAAAGACCCTCAAACTTTTACAGATGCATAATTGAGAGCATCCTGTTTGGAAGTATCATCCCCTGGTACGGCAACTGCACCGCTCGCAACCGCAGGGCTCTCCAGAGGGTGGTGCGGTCTGCCCAATGCATCACCAGGGGCAAACTACCTGCCCTCCAGTACACCTACAGCACCCGATGTCACAGGAAGGCCATAAAGATCATCAACGACATCAACCACCTGAGCCATGGCCTGTTCACTCCGCTATCATCCAGAAGGCGAGGTCAGTACAGGTGCATCAAGCTGGGACCGAGAGACTGAAAAACAGCTTCTATCTCAAGGCCATCAGACTGTTAAATAGCCATCACTAGCCGGCTACCACCCTGTTACTCAACCCTGCACCTTAGAGGCTGCTGCCCTATATACATAGACATGGAATCACTGGTCACTTTAATAATTTTTACATACTGCTTTACTAATTTTATATACATATACTGTATTCTATTCTACTGTATTTTAGTCAATGCCACTCCGACATTTCTCGTCTAATATTTATATATTTCTTAAATTCCATTATTTTACTTTTAAATGTGTGTATTGTTAGATATTACTGCACTGTTGGAGCTAGGAACACAAGCATTTCGCTACGCCCGCAATAACATCTGCTAAATATGTGTATGTAACCAATAACATTTGATTTGATTTGTTTGTGTGTGTGTGTGTGTGTACATACACTATCAGCTACCTCAGAATAATTGCTGTGTGTTTGTCCAGCGATCACAAGCCTCTCATCCCTGCTCTATACATATTTCCCCATAGCCTGATTTCTAGGCATCACTGCACACTTCTCTGGCCAAACAAAGTTTTTTATTTACTTCAATCTGATCTTTCTTCACTACTTTTCATTTAGCATTATCCAGGAAAATATCTGTGCATAGGTTTTCTAAGCCAAATAATGCATGGTTGTTGAATCTATATTTCTCATGAAAGTCTGTAAGAGCATGATACCTGCAGCCTTTAACATTTAAACTAAAATGACCATGGGCAACAGTGCTCTGAGAGTCTTTGTGTTTTTGAGTGTAAACGAGGGGAAATATACTAACAACATTTCTGCCAGCACCATTACTAACCGTGGGGCATTATTTGATAGAATTCAGTTGACAATTGCCTTTCACAATCCCTCTTTTACAGGGGTGAAATAACACACACACACACACACACACACACACACACACACACACACACACTGATGTCGCAATGACTGAATAAAAAACAGTGCGGTTGTGGAAATGAAGTGAGATTTGAATGGGAATGAACTTGGATGGCAACATCAGCCTATATCATTAACTGATTGAGGAGATAGATAATTGTGTGGTTTTCTACCCACACACTATTCTGGACTGGCAGAATATAGTTATATAGTTATATGCATTACGCATTTCCTTTGGAGGCATTTTTGCATGTATATTGGATCAATAGGGAGGATGAGGAAGACATTTGCAGGCCAGAATCGTCTAAGTGCTCTAGTGGTGGCGTATCTTAAAGTCTCTCCCTCATCTACCAATCCTCATCTCTTATCCATGGACACAACATCTGAATGCAATAATCCCCTCATGGCCTGAGTTAAGGAAGTCACCTTGAACTCCTGAAAAGAGGGGAGGGATCATCAGAGGGAAAGACACTCCCCCTATCATCACTTTATTCAGATGAGAAATCACTCTGTCAGTATACCTTCTCATCCTTTACACGCTTCTATTGGTCATCAAGGCCACGCCCACACACACACACCCAGACACACTACATGTGAGAAGGCTAATAGCTGCTATGAATGGTAAATGGAACCAATCGTTGCGTCCCATAGCGGAAATAGATGAGCTGGGGACAAAAGGGACAAAATGGCGTCTCGATGATTACTTGGTGTTTGTTTTGCACAGACCTCTGGTGGCTTCCAAACAGGAATGGAAAGTCACCCTATAGAGAAGATATTGGAATTGGAATCATTGACCCTAATTCTGAGCAGGATGAAAAGCTAAAACAGCTTATTTTCAACTCGGGAGAAGAAGTAACAACAAACTGGAATAATGAAAAATCTGAAAGGGGACCGGATGGGAGGCGTGAGGTTGGGGAGGGGGGGGGCGGCTTGGCAGCTTTAAATTAGAAGGCACATCGTGGCACGGCTCAAGAATTTTACTAAGACTCTTTATATCCTCCGCCTTAAGCTGCCATGATCAGCATAATCCTCGTCCAAACAATAAATAATGAATCTTCTCTTTTGGCGAAGGGGTTAGATTAAGAAAAGCATGATGCCGATCGGGGGAGGGGAGATGTGTTATTGGATTTAGATTAGGAGAGGAGGAGGAGGAGGAACATTTCTTAATGGATTTGGAGTAATACCATTAATGAAAAGTCACCTCGGTGGACACCAGAGAGAGAGGGAGAGAGAGAAGGCCGACCCATGTTGGCCACATGTTACCTTGCTGATGCAACAACGGTCTACTGCTGAGAGAGAGATTTGTGTGTGTGTGTGTGTGTTGGTTTTAGTGTATGCACAATTCACAGTTTTTATTCAAATATATTTATGTATCCATGCATTCATTCATTAATTATTAACATTTTCAGTTTGTACTTTGAAACTTGTATCTGTAACAAAAGTTCGTCATGAAACATTAACATTATATCCTGATGAAGACAGTTTGTCTGTCCAAACGTTGCTCATTGGGTTAATCAATTATTGCATCTGAGCTCCTAGAGTGTGCGGCTCTCCTTTTCAAGCGTTCTACTCCGCTAGCCAGCACCTCGCCTAAACAGGTGTGTCTCCAGATGAAACATTAAAGTACATTGTTTTATGTATTGGAAAGCACTCAGTATTTGATAACCTTGGGAATGTCTGCATGCTTTTCATCTTTCTCTGCAAAACACTTACTATCATCTTCCTGCATGTTCACTTCTAAAGTACATATCAGGTACCGTACCTGTAACGGTCAACCCTATATGACCTATTTACAGGGAATACATGAGTATATATGGCATACAGCATAATAGATAAGACTGGTTACAGAAAACATTTAATAACCTGGACCAGCACCCCCCCCTCCCCAGCTCTGACTCCACTGATAGCTACTTTGAGGAAAAATGTACTTTCTATGCCTCTGATATGTGGTTGTCCCACCTAGCTATCTTAAGATGAGGGTAAGCCTCTCTGGATAAGAAGCCTCTCTGGATAAGAGCATCTGCTAAATGACTAAAATGTCAAATGTCTTCCATTTTCCCCACTGCTACACTTGTACCCCTTTCACACGATCAGGCCGATCCAAACCATGTTGGCTCAGATATTTTATTTTCACATAGTCTTTTCCTGCATCTATGATGGATGATTAACCAGGGCAGAGCGGAGCAGGGCAGAGCAGCTCTGTAGTATGAACCAACCATATATCCACTGTGGCTATCACACATGAGAACAAGTATTATTCAAGTATACTGTACTCATCACATCTGTTCTCTCGTCTTCAAGGTTTGTTTTCCTTTAGAGCGCTGTTCCTCAAACCTCTCATTCTGCACTGCCAGACGGTTCTCACTTTTGTCCAACCCTTGAACCAGCAAATTTAATTTAAATATTCAAGGGATTGACGATTGACAAATCAGGTGAATCGGGTCTGCTAGCTCTGGAATAGGTGAATACATAAAATGACTGGGGGTCATTGAATTTAAATTGAGATTCTGTGTACAAGGTGATCCAGACTTTTCTCTGCAAACAAAACCAAAGACCTTGGTTGTCCGAACACAACCAAGGCCGTGGCCTCCAATTGCTCTTAAATTCAAGTAAAACTAAATGCATGCTCTTCAACTGATCGCTGCCCGCACCCGCCCAGCATCACTACTCCGGACAGTTCTGACTTAGAATATGTGGACAACAACAAATACCTAGGTGTCTGGTTAGACTGTAAACTCTCCTTCCAGACTCACATTAAGCATCTCCAATCCAAAATTAAATCTAGAATCGGCTTCCTATCTCGCAACAAAGCATCCTTCACTCACGCCGCAAAACTTACCCTCGTAAAACTGACCATCCTACCGATCCTCGACTTCGGCGATGTCATTTACAAAATAGCCTCCAACACTCTACTCAACAAATTGGATGCAGTCTATCACAGTGCCCTCCGTTTGTCACCAAAGCCCCATATACTACCCACCACTGCAAGCTGTACGCTCTCGTTGGCTGGCCCTCGCTTCATACCCGTCGCTAAACCCACTGGCTCCAGGTCATCTACAAGTCTCTGCTAGGTAAAGCTCCGCCTTATCTCAGCTCACTGGTCACCATAGCAGCACCCACCCGTAGCACGCGCTCCAGCAGGTATATCTCACTGGTCACCCCCAAAGCCAATTCCTCCTTTGGCCGCCTCTCCTTCCAGTTCTCTGCTGCCAATGACTGGAACCAACTGCAAAAATCACTGAAGCTGGAGACTCTTATCTCCCTCACTAGCTTTAAGCACCAGCTGTCAGAGCAGCTCACAGATCACTGCACCTGTACATAGCCCATCTGTAAATAGCCCATCCAACTACCTCATCCCCATACTGTATTTATTTATTTATCTTGCTCCTTTGTACCCCAGTATCTCTACTTGCACATTCATCTTCTGCACATCTATCACTCCAGTGTTTAATTGGTATATTGTAATTACTTCGCCACCATGGTCTATTTATTGCCTTACCTCCCTTATCTTACCTCATTTGCACACACTGTATATAGACTTTTTCTACTGTATGTTTGTTTATTCCATGTGTAACTCTGTGTTGTTGTATGTGTCAAACTGCTTTGCTTTATCTTGACCAGGTCGCAGTTGTAAATGAGAACTTGTTCTCAACTTGCCTACCTGGTTAAAATAAAGGTTAAATAAAAACTAAAAACTATTCCATTTAACTTGTATCATATTAATAACGGTGTATTCTTTGTTGCTCGGGAGAAGAAGAAGACAAATTGCTGTTAGCCCATGAAAAGATAATGCCATGACAAAGCAGGCTTTTTATGTGGAGATCCAAGTGGAGCTCTGAATAAGATGGAGGGAAAAAATAGAATCTCCCCTGATGATGGAACAAACAAGGAAAGTAACAATGCAGAGGGAATTGTTTGAACGTGTTGGTGTGAAGTGAATGTTATACGTTGAGGCTACCTGAGAGAGAGAAGCAGAGTTTGAAATCAACAGACCTGTACAACCCCGTCAGTGACTTCAGATGAGATAACCCTGTCATCCCACTCACAGATTTTCTTTTTTACCAGGTAAATTGATACAGCATTCTCTCACTCAAATTTTTCTTTCCTCCCCTCACTCTTAACCTCTGCACTGTCAATACTGCTCCTTGGCCATACTGGAGTATTTAAAAATATATATATATTTTTATTTAACTAGGCAAGTCAGTTAAGAACATTCTTATTTCCAATGACGACCTAGGAACAGTGGGTTAACTGGTCTAGGAACAGTGGGTTAACTGGTCTAGGAACAGTGGGTTAACTGGTCTAGGAACAGTGGGTTAACTGGTCTAGGAACGGTGGGTTAACTGGTCTAGGAACGGTGGGTTAACTGGTCTAGGAACGGTGGGTTAACTGGTTCTAGGAACGGTGGGTTAACTGGTCTAGGAACAGTGGGTTAACTGGTCTAGAAACGGTGGGTTAACTGGTCTAGGAACGGTGGGTTAACTGGTCTAGGAACAGTGGGTTAACTGGTCTAGGAACAGTGGGTTAACTGGTCTAGGAACAGTGGGTTAACTGGTCTAGGAACAGTGGGTTAACTGGTCTAGGAACAGTGGGTTAACTGGTCTAGGAACAGTGGGTTAACTGGTCTAGGAACAGTGGGTTAACTGGTCTAGGAACAGTGGGTTAACTGGTCTAGGAACAGTGGGTTAACTGGTCTAGGAACAGTGGGTTAAATGCCTTGTTCAGGGGGAGAATGACAGACTTTTACCTTGTCAGCTCAGGGATTCGATCTAGCAACCTTTTGGTTACTGGCTCAACGCTCTAAACACTAGGCTACCTGCAGCCCCCTCATTATCACTCCCCTGCACAATATAAATGGTATTTGAGAGATCGAACACTGCCTTCTGGCAATCAGCCGGGCCACCAGTAAAATATGTGTCAATTATCCAGACCTTGAGAGTTGTATTGTTTCACACTGCGATGATGTACAATGCTGCCGCATTAACACCAGAGGTAGGAGTCTCTTCATTCGCTAATTTGCCTAATTGATGTACAATTATTAACGCATTCCACACCAATTATTTCCATATTGATGAAAGCGCCGCACCACAGATGTGCAATTTTGACCATTAACTGGGTAATTTTATCACATTTATGTTTTGCAGGCTTCCTAATTCACCTGTGAAAGATGGCGTGTAATGGGGATTCCAGTGCAACAGTAATTCAGGGCAAAACAAATGGGTGCGCCTGTCACATCACATTAGACCGGAGCTGCTGCGAGAGGGAATGGACCTTCATGGACAGTCAGTCGCTAGCAGAGTAGCACCTCGGCCTGCGGCAAAGAGCAGGTTGGATACAGACAGACAATCGGGATGTTAGATACAGACAGAGACGGACAGACGGACGGACCGGCAGACAAGACAGCGTGAAGGTCATCACCCAGGTCCAGCCTCAGGTTCAGTCAGGCACAAATACCCTGCTTGGCATGAAGTTGGCCTCTGAATATTGAAACTGGAGTGAGGAAAATCTGGCAAACAAGGTAGCAGACGTTATGAGGGGTTTCAGTCTTAGGGGCCCTTACATCATCCCATGACCCCTATACAAAATCACAGCAAACACACTACTATCATTCATAATCAGCACAGCACTCAGGCTACATCATAGATGACACCCTATTCTCAATAGTGCACTTTACAACAAGAACACATCACTATGAAGCAGCACTACACCATAACCTACCTGTATGTGACTATACTACCACCATAACCTCCCTGTATGTGACTATACTACCACCATAACCTACCTGTATGTGACTATACTACTACCACCATAACCTACCTGTATGTGACTATACTACCACCATAACCTCCCTGTATGTGACTATACTACTACCACCATAACCTCCCTGTATGTGACTATACTACCACCATAACCTACCTGTATGTGACTATACTACCACCATAACCTCCCTGTATGTGACTATACTACCACCACCATAACCTCCCTGTATGTGACTATACTACCACATTAACCTCCCTGTATGTGACTATACTACCACATTAACCTACATGTATGTGACTATACTACCACCATAACCTCCCTGTATGTGACTATACTACCACCACCATAACCTCCCTGTATGTGACTATACTACCACATTAACCTCCCTGTATGTGACTATACTACCACATTAACCTACATGTATGTGACTATACTACCACCATAACCTCCCTGTATGTGACTATACTACCACATTAACCTACATGTATGTGACTATACTACCACCATAACCTCCCTGTATGTGACTATACTACCACCACCATAACCTCCCTGTATGTGACTATACTACCACATTAACCTCCCTGTATGTGACTATACTACCACATTAACCTACATGTATGTGACTATACTACCACCATAACCTCCCTGTATGTGACTATACTACTACCACCATAACCTCCCTGTATGTGACTATACTACCACCACCATAACCTCCCTGTATGTGACTATACTACCACATTAACCTCCCTGTATGTGACTATACTACTACTACCATAACCTCCCTGTATGTGACTATACTACTACCACCATAACCTCCCTGTATGTGACTATACTACTACCACCATAACCTCCCTGTATGTGACTATACTACCACCACCATAACCTCCCTGTATGTGACTATACTACTACCACCATAACCTCCCTGTATGTGACTATACTACCGCCATAACCTCCCTGTATGTGACTATACTACCACCACCATAACCTCCCTGTATGTGACTATACTACCACATTAACCTCCCTGTATGTGACTATACTACTACCACCATAACCTCCCTGTATGTGACTATACTACCACATTAACCTCCCTGTATGTGACTATACTACTACCACCATAACCTCCCTGTATGTGACTATACCACCACCATAACCTCCCTGTATGTGACTATACTACTACCATAACCTCCCTGTATGTGACTATACTACTACCATAACCTCCCTGTATGTGACTATACTACCACATTAACCTCCCTGTATGTGACTATACTACTACTACCATAACCTCCCTGTATGTGACTATACTACTATCACCATAACATACCTGTATGTGACTATACTACCACCATAACCTCCCTGTATGTGACTATACCACCACCATAACCTCCCTGTATGTGACTATACTGCCACCATAACCTCCCTGTATGTGACTATACTGCCACCATAACCTCCCTGTATGTGACTATACTACCACCATAACCTCCCTGTATGTGACTATACTGCCACCACCATAACCTACCTGTATGTGACTATACTACTACCACCATAACCTCCCTGTATGTGACTATACTACCACCACCATAACCTCCCTGTATGTGACTATACTACTACCACCATAACCTCCCTGTATGTGACTATACTACCACCATAACCTCCCTGTATGTGACTATACTACCACCATAACCTCCCTGTATGTGACTATACTACCACCATAACCTCCCTGTATGTGACTATACTACCACCATAACCTACCTGTATGTGACTATACTAGCACCACCATAACCTCCCTGTACTTGACTATACTAGCACCACCATAACCTCCCTGTATGTGACTATACTACCACCACCATAACCTCCCTGTATGTGACTATACTACCACCATAACCTCCCTGTATGTGACTATACTACTACTACCATAACCTCCCTGTATGTGACTATACTACCACCACCATAACCTCCCTGTATGTGACTATACTACCACCATAACCTCCCTGTATGTGACTACACTACTACCACCATAACCTCCCTGTATGTGACTATACTACCACCATAACCTCCCTGTATGTGACTATACTAGCACCACCATAACCTACCTGTATGTGACTATACTAGCACCACCATAACCTCCCTGTATGTGACTATACTACCACCACCATAACCTCCCTGTATGTGACTATACTACTACCACCATAACCTCCCTGTATGTGACTATACTACTACCACCATAACCTCCCTGTATGTGACTATACTACTATCACCATAACCTCCCTGCATGTGACTATACTACCACCATAACCTCCCTGTATGTGACTATACTACCACCATAACCTTCCTGTATGTGACTATACTACCACCACCATAACATCCCTGTATGTGACTATACCACCACCATAACCTCCCTGTATGTGACTATACTACCACCACCATAACCTCCCTGTATGTGACTATACTACCACCATAACCTCCCTGTATGTGACTATACTACTACCACCATAACCTCCCTGTATGTGACTACACTACCACCATAACCTCCCTGTATGTGACTATACTAGCACCATAACCTCCCTGTATGTGACTATACTACCACCATAACCTCCCTGTATGTGACTATACTACCACCACCATAACCTCCCTGTATGTGACTATACTACCACATTAACCTCCCTGTATGTGACTATACTACCACATTAACCTCCCTGTATGTGACTATACTACTACCACCATAACCTCCCTGTATGTGACTATACTACTACCACCATAACCTCCCTGTATGTGACTATACTACCACCATAACCTCCCTGTATGTGACTATACTACTACCATAACCTCCCTGTATGTGACTATACTACTACCACATAACCTCCCTGTATGTGACTATACTACCACCATAACCTCCCTGTATGTGACTATACTACTACCACCATAACCTCCCTGTATGTGACTATACTACTACCACCATAAACCTCCCTGTATGTGACTATACTACTACCACCATAACCTCCCTGTATGGGACTATACTACCACCATAACCTCCTGTAATGTGACTATTATACTACCACCATAACCTCCCTGTATGTGACTATACTACTACCACCATAACCTCCCTGTATGTGACTATACTACTACCACCATATCCCTCCCTGTATGTGACCTATACTACCACCATAACCTCCCTTTATGTGGACTCTATACACAACCATAACCTCCCTGTATGTGACTATACTACCTACCATAACCTCCCTGTATGTGACTATACTACCACCATACACCCCCTGTATGTGACTATACTAACCACATTAACCTCCTGTATGTGACTATACTACTACTACCACCATAACCTCCCTGTATGTGACTATACTACTACCATAACCTCCCTGTATGTGACTATACTACCACCATAACCTCCCTGTATGTGACTATACTACCACCATAACCTCCATGTATGTGACTATACTACTACCATAACCTCCCTGTATGTGACTATACTACTACCACCATAACCTCCCTGTATGTGACTATACCACCACCATAACCTCCCTGTATGTGACTATACTACTACCACCATAACCTCCCTGTATGTGACTATACCACCACCATAACCTCCCTGTATGTGACTATACTACCACCATAACCTCCCTGCATGTGACTATACTACCACCATAACCTCCCTGTATGTGACTATACCACCACCATAACCTCCCTGTATGTGACTATACTACCACCATAACCTCCCTGTATGTGACTATACTACCACCATAACCTACCTGTATGTGACTATACTAGCACCACCATAACCTCCCTGTACTTGACTATACTAGCACCACCATAACCTCCCTGTATGTGACTATACTACCACCACCATAACCTTCCTGTATGTGACTATACTACCACCACCATAACATCCCTGTATGTGACTATACTACCACCACCATAACCTCCCTGTATGTGACTATACTACCACCACCATAACCTCCCTGTATGTGACTATACTACCACCACCATAACCCATACACTTACTCTACCCCGCTTTGGGCTCTACCCACACCTTGGCTCTACCCAAACACTGACCGAACCACACATTGGACTCTAACTCCCACACGACTACTCCACTTGGACTCTACCCACACACTGACACTCTAACACCACTACACTGTGACTCTAAACCCTCACACTACACACATACTTCCACTGACACCCCAACACACACACACATGGCATTCGGAAAGTATTCATACCCCCACATTTTGTTACGTTACAGCCTTATTCTAAAATTGATGACATTTTTTTCTCCTTATTTTTTGTACCCTTCACCAGATCTTTGCCTCGCCCAGTCCTGTCTCTGTGCTCTACAGACAATTTCTTCGACCACATGGCTTGGTTTTTTTGCTCAAAAAAACTGTGGGCCCTTATATAGACAGGTTTTTTCTGTTTAATAAATGTTCAACATTTTCTAAAAACCTGTTTTCACTTTGTCATATGGGGTATTGTGATGTCATTATGGGGTATTGTGATGTCATTATGGGGGTATTATGTGTATATTAATCGGAAATGTTTTTATTTAATCCATTTAGAATAGGCTGTAACGTAACAATATTGGAAAAGTCAAGGGGTCTGAATACTTTCCGAATGCCTGTATACACACACCCTACATACACCCACCACACATAACTGTCACGTTCCTGACCTGTTTTCTGTTGTTTTGTATGTGTTTAGTTGGTCGGGTGAGTTGGGGTGGGTATTCTATGTTTTGTGTCTAGTTTCGTCTGTTTCTGTGTTCAGCCTAATATGGTTCTAATCAGAGACGCTGTCCAATCGTTGTCCCTGATTTAGAATCATATAAAGGTGGCTTGTTTTGTGTTGGGGATTGTGGGTGGTTTTTCCTGTCTCTGTTTTGTTGGTTCTGCACCAGATAGGACTGTCTCGGCTTTCACGTTTGTTATTTGTTGAATTTGTTAATGTTCATTGTTTATTGTTTATTAAACATGTTTGAACACTAACTGCGCTGCATTTTGGTCCTCTCCTTCTTCCCAGGAAGAAAGCCTTTACAGAACCACCCACCAACAAGGATCAAGCAGCGTGGCAACGGCAGCAGCGACAGCAGCAGCGGTACCCAGAGGAAATGGCTGTGAGCAATATTATTACGGAGAAGGACCCTTGGCTAAGTTGGAGAAGATCGCCGCTCTCTGGAAGAGATGGAGGCAGCTAAAGCCCAGGAGCGGTGGTCTAGAGGCAGCACAGGAAGCGGGGCGGAAGCCCGTGAAGAAACCCCAAAATGTCTTGGGGGGAGCTAAAGGGTAGTGTTGGCGAGGCAGGTAGAACCTGCGCCCACTTCCCATGCTTACCGTGGAGAGCAGGAGTACGGGCAGACACCGTGTTATGCGGAAGAGCGTCACGGTGTCTCCTGTACGGGTACATAGCCCGGTCGGGTTATTCCACCTCCCCGCACTGGGCGGGCTAGAGTGAGCATTGAGGCCAAGTGCCATGAAGCCGGCTCTACATATCTGGCCTCCAGTACGTCTCCTCGGCCGGTGTACATTGGCACCAGCCTTACGCATGGTGTCCCCCGGTTCGCCACACAGCCCGTGCGGGTTATCCCCTCCCCGCACTGGACGGGCTACGGGGAGCATGCAACCAGGTAAGGTTGGGCAGGCTCAGTGCTCAAGGGAGCCAGTACGCCTGCACGTTCCGGTATATCCGGCGCTTACCCTTCCGCCCCAGCCCGTACCACCAGTGCCTACACCACGCACCAGGCTTCCAGTGCGTCTCCAGAGCCCTGTTCCTCCTCCACGCACTCCCCCCTGTGGTGCGTGTCTCCAGCCCAGTACCTCCAGTTCCGGCACCACGCACCAGCCTCCTGTGCGTCCCAGAGCCCTGTACGCACTGTTCCTTTCTCCCCCACTCGCCCTGAGGTGCGTGCCCCATGCCCGTACCACCAGTGCGGTACCCACGCACCAGGCCTATAGTGCGCATCGAGAGTCCAGTGTGCCCTGTTCCTGCTCCCCGCACTAGCCTTGAGGTGCGTGTCTCCAGTCTGGTACACCAGTTCCTGGCACCACGCACCAGGCCTACTGTGCGTCTCAGCAGGTCAGAGTCGCCGTCTGCTCAACGCCGCCTGCACTGTTCGTCTGCCCAGCGCCGCTGAGCCATCTGTCTGCCCAGCGCCGTCTGATCCATCTGTCTGCCCAGCGCCGTCCTGAGCCATCCGTCTGCCCAGCGCCGTCTGAGCCATCCGTCTGCCCAGCGCCGTCTGAGCCATCCGTCTGCCCAGCGCCGTCTTGAGCCATCCGTCTGCCCAGCGCCGTCTGACCATCCGTCTGCCCAGCGCCATCTGAGCCATCCGTCTGCCAGCGCCATCTGAGCCATCCGTCTGCCACGAGCCTTCAGAGCCGCCCGTCTGTCCCGAGCCATTAGAGCCGTCCGCCAGTCAGGAGCCGCTTAGAGCCGTCCGTCAGTCAGGAGCCGCTAGAGCCGTCCCGTCATCAGGAGCTGCCAGAGCCGCCGCCAGTCAGGAGCTGCCAGAGGCCGCCAGCCATCAGGAGCTGCCAGAGCCGCCAACCAGTCAGGAGTCTGCCAGAGACGCCAAGCCAGTCAGGAGCTGCCAGAGCGCCAGCCAGTCAGGAGCTGCCAGAGCCGCCAGCCAGTCAGGAGCTGCCCAGAGCCGCCAGCCAGTCAGACTGCCAGAGCTGCCCCCAGTCATGGGCTGCCTCCAGTCATGAGCTGTCCTCCAGTCATGACTGCCCTCCCAGTCATGAGCTGGCCCTCCAGTCATGAGCTGCCACCACAGTTCTGAGCTGCCACCCAGTCCTGAGCTGCACCCAGTCCGGAGCTGCCACCAGTCCGAGCTGCCACTCAGTCCGGAGCTGCCACCACAGTGTCCGGAGCTGCCAACCAGTCCGGAGCTGCCACTCAGTCCGGAGCTGCCATTAGTCCAGAGTTGTCCCTCTGTCCTAAGCTACCTCTCTGTCCTGAGGCTACCTCTCTTGTCCTGAGCTACCTCTCTCTCCTGAGCTATCTCTCTGTCCTAGCTACCTCTCGGTCCTGAGTTGTCTCCCCTATTTAGGAGGGGCCTTGGTGAAGGTTCCTGGACCATGTCGGGGCGGGTCGCCACTCAAAGGACGCTAAAGGAGGGACAAAGACCAGTGGTGGAGTGGTGTCCTCGTCCACCGCGGAGCTGCCACCGCGGACAGATGCCCACCCAGACCCTCCCCTTGAGTTTTAGGGGTGCGCCCGGAGTTCGCACCTTGAGGGGGGGGGTTCTGTCACGTTCCTGACCTGTTTTCTGTTGTTTTGTATGTGTTTTAGTTGTCAGGGCGTGAGTTGGGTGGGTATTCTATGTTGTGTGTGTCTAGTTTCGTCTGTTTCTGTGTTCAGCCTAATATGGTTCTCAATCAGAGACAGCTGTCATCGTTTTTCCCTGATTGAGAATCATATAAAGGTGGCTTGTTTTGTGTGGGGATTGTGGGTGGTTGTTTCCTGTCTTGTGTTTGTGTTCTGCACCAGATAGGACTGTCTCGGCTTTCACGTTTGTTATTTTGTTATTTGTTAATGTTCATTGTTTATTGTTTATTAAACACTGTTGAACACTATACTGCGCTGCATTTTGGTCCTCTCCTTCATCCCAGGAAGAAAGCCGTTACAATAACACATGCATACTGATGACACACACACACTAACTGCGCTACTACTGTTTATCTATCATGTTACCTAGTCACCCTACCTACAGTATATGTACATACAGTAGCTACCTCAATTACCTCATTACCTCATACATATGGGTAGTCCCTGTATATATCCATGTTATTTTTATTTTTATTTTCACTGGTTATTTATTCCTTTGTAGACTGTTTACATTTTTATATTTACATCTTCTTCTTTTTTTCTTTTTTCAACTGAATTGTTGGTAAAGGACCCGTAAGTAAGTTTGCCTGTTAGTCTGCACCTGTTGTTGGTATATGCAAATAATTTGATTCGATTTTTATTTAGATCTAAAGTATTTGAATAATTTATTACATCTATGGCTTGTTGCAATACCCCAGCACATTTAAACCAATTACCTGAGGCATTCATATCATATGGGCTCCCAGTGGTGCAGCGGTCTAAGGCACTGCATCTCAGTGCTAGAGGCGTCACAACAGACACCCTGGTTCAAATCCAGGCTGTATCTAACCGGCCGTGATTGGGGAGTCCCATAGGGAAGTGCACAATTGGCCCAGCATCATCCGGTTTGGCCGGGGTAGGCCGTCATTGTGGCTGCTTTGTGTGATGTATTGTCGTCTCTACCTTCTGCCCTTTGTGCTGTTGTATGTGCCCAATAATGTTTGTACCATGTTTGTGCAGCTACCATGTTGTGTTTCTACCATATTGTTGTTATTTGTGTTGCTACCATGCTGTGTTGTCATGTGTTGCTGCCTTGCTATGTTGTTTGTCTAGGTCTCTCTTGATGTAGTCTTGTGTTGTCTCTCTTATTGTGATGTGTGTTTTGTCCTATATTTATATTGTATTTTTTATTTTTAATCCCAGGCCCCCCCGTCCCCGCAGGAGGCCTTTTGGTAGGCCGTCATTGTAAATAAGAATTTGTTCTTACTGACTTGCCTAGTTAAGTAAAGATTGCTTGGGCCCCCTTGGAGCCAACAAATAACCCAAAGAGAAGGCCCTATACAATCAGCTGTATTTGAACACGCCTTCAACCGTTACCCCATGAAAATGGACTTGAGTTGCCAAAACAATGTTGGAAAAGCAAAGGAGAATGGAGGGTAAATCATCAATTATTTTACAGTGTGTTCATTTTAGGGGTGTAGCTATGCATAACGTGCCAATGGTATCGCGGATCTGTTGCAATACAAGTTATAGATGAGAACCTGGTGGAAAAAGTAACCAATTGTTATGGTTGAGTAAAAGTAAGATACCATAATAGAAATGACTCAGTCAAGGCACCCAGTAAAATACTACTTAAGTAAAAGTCCAAAAGTATTAGTTTTTAAATATATTTAAGTATCATAAGTAAATGTAATTGCTAAAATATACTTACGTTTCTAAGTAAAATTGTAAATAATTTCAAATTCCTTCTATTAAGCAAACCAATGTCACCATTTTCTTTTTTTCATTTATGGATAGCCAACACTCGTTTACAAATTAAGAATTTGTGGTTAGTGAGTCCACCAGATCAGAGGCAGCAGGGATGACCAGGGATGTTCTCTTGATTAGTGGGTGAATTAAACCATTTTTCCTGTCCTGTTAAACATTCAAATGTAACGAGTACTATTGGGTGTCAGGGAAAATGTATGGAGTAAAAAGTAATCATTTTTTCTTTTAGGAATGTTGTGAAGTAAGTTGTCAAAAATATGAATAGTAAAATAAAGCAGAAATACCCAAAAAACTATTTAAGTAGTACTTTAAAGTAGTTTTACTTGAGTACTTTACCACCACTGTTTGAGAGTTAGTATTGGTAATACCTGTTTCTATCCATTGTTTTTATGTTGTAAAGTCATACCTTAGAGAAAAAAAAAATAAATAATTTATAAATGTCGATTTGTTCATTCGACATGGTGGGATCTTTTTGTGTCTGTAAAATTTTTTTGCGAGAAATGGTGGTGGAATTGCCTTTATGCCAAATATTGATATTATAACCATCATATGGAAGTACAATTGGGGTCACGGTGTGCGGTTTCTCCCGCTACGACGCAGGCAACTATTCTGTTTATTAGGCAACAGATTAAATAAGTTAAGAATTTAGGCAGAGTTGCAAAGAAAAAGCCATATCTCAGACTGGCCAATAAAAATAAAAGATTCAGATTGGGCAAAGAACAGACACTGGACAGAGGAACTCTGCCTTGAAGGCCAGCATCCCGGATTGCCTCTTCACTTGACTATCGAGGCGAGACCAGATGCAGACACAGGAGGCAGATGGTTGGAGTCTTACAATGTTTATTAATCCAAAGGGGTAGGCAAGAGAATGGTTGTGGACAGGCAAAAAGGTCAAAACCAGATCAGAGTCCAGGAAGTAACAGAGTGGCAGACAGGCTCGTGGTCAAGGCAGGCAGAATGGTCAGGCAGGTGGGTACAAAGTCCAAAAACAGGCAAGGATCAAAACCGGGAGGACTAGAAAAAGGAGAATGCAAAAAGCAGGAGAACGGGAAAAACGCTAGCTGACTTGGAAACATACAAGACGACTGGCAGACAGAGAGACAGGAAACACAGGGATAATACACTGGGGAAACACGACACCTGGAGGGGATGGAGACAATACGAGGACAGGTGAAACTGATCAGGTGTGACAGTTGACGGTGGAGACTGGTGTTTTGCGGGTACTATTTAATGAAGCTGCCAGTTGAGGACTTGTGAGGTGTCTGTTTCTCAATTAGACACTCTAATGTACTTGTCTTCTTGCTCAGTTGTGCACCGGGGCCTCCCACTCCTCGTTCTATTCTGGTTAGAGCAGTTTGTGCACTGTTCTGTGAAGGGATTGTACACAGCGTTGTACGAGATCTTCAGTTTCCTTGGCAATTTCTCACATGGAATAGCCTTCATTTCTCAGAACAAGAATAGACTGACGAGTTTCAGAAGAAAGGTCTTTTTTGTTTCTAGTCATTTTAAAACCTTTTCTCAATAGGGGGTGCTGTTTTTCACTTTGTAAAAATTTCGTTCCCAATTAAACTGCCTCGTACTCAATTCTTGCTCGTACAATATGCATATTATTATTACTATTGGATAGAAACACTCTCTAGTTTCTAAAACCGTTTGAATTATATCTGTGAGTAAAAAACAGAACTCAAGTTGGAGCAAACTTCCTGTGAGGAAGTGAGAAATCTGAAATCAGGCAGGCTGTTCTAGGGTCAGTTTATTAATTTGCATGTCTTCTATTGGTCGACATGCACTGCATACGCCTTTCCCAGATGTCAGCAAATAGTGAGAATTGGAATGGAGTTGCTAGGCAGATCTGAGGCCATATAAGGGCTCTTGGAACCGGGGTGCACTCTTTTCAACATTCGCCATGACGCAAGACAGACCTCAGGATGGCGTTCTGGAAAGCTCCCGTTAAGGCCTTAGATATATCGGATCTGATTTTATTCGATATAGGTGTTAAGAACGTCATAATGTAGTATTTTAAACCGAGTTATATCAGTTTAAATCAGTATATTGCGATTTTCGAAATTTTCTTTGTGCTGCGTTATAGTGAGTTGGGCACGTCTTTGCCACATGGCTAATGTTTACTGCTAATTCCAAAGTTGAAGGCGACAATCTACAACCGAGCAACGATTTTCTTCTGGACAAGGACAACTTGCCCAAGATTCTGATGAAAGCTCATCAAAAAGTAAGAACTATTTATGATGTTAATTCGTTGTTCTGTTGAAAAACGTAAAACTCCTATTCCGCCATTAATTTCGGTGCGGTCTCGCTTTAACGCACGCTGTATGTCGTAGTAACGTTAATTTTAAAAATCTAACACAGCGGTTGCATTAAGAACTAATGTATCTTTCATTTGCTGTCCAACCTGTATTTTTTAGTCAGTTTATGATTAGTTAATGATTAGATTAGGTGCCTCTCCCAAGATTTCTCCCGACATTTTGTTGGCAGCTTGGCTACTATTCTCATTGTATAACACGATTTGTGCCGCTAAATATGCACATTTTCGAACAAACTCTATATGTATTGTGTATATGATGTTATAGGCTGTCATCTGAAGAAGTTTGAGAAGGTTAGTGAAAAATAATATATTTTGCTGGTTTAATTCGTTATCGCTATTGTTGGCTTGAATCAATGCTGTTGTGTGTGGTTGGCTATTGTAGTAAGCTAATATAATGCTATATTGTGTTTTCGCTGTAAAAAACTTAAAAATCTGAAATATTGGCTGGATTCACAAGACTTTGTCTTTCATTTGCTGTACGCTGTGTATTTTTCATAAATGTTTTTATGATGATGTATTTAGGTAATTCACGTTGGTCTCTGTAGTTATTCTAGTTGCTTTGGTAGAGTTGTGATGGTGGCTGCAATGTAAAACTATGATTTATACCTGAAATATGCAAATTTTTTCTAACAAAACATATGCTATAATAAATATGTTATCAGACTGTCATCTGATGAAGTTGTTTCTGGTTAGTGCTATTTATATCTTTATTTGGTCGAATTGTGATAGCTACCTATGTAGGAAAAAATGGTGGGAAAAATAGTTGTGTCTTTTGCTATCGTGGTTAGCTAATAGAAATACATATTGTGTCTTCCCTGTAAAACATTTTAAAAAATCAGAAATGATGGCTGGATTCACAAGATGTGTATCTTTCATCTGGTGTCTTGGACTTGTGATTTAATGATATTTAGATGCTAGTATTTACTTGTGACGCTATGCTGGCTATGCTAGTCAGCTTTTTTACTGATGGGGGTGCTCCCGATCCGGGCATGTGTGCAAGTAGCCTGTAATCAAACCTACAAATGCTGATGCTCCAGATACTCAACTAGTCTAAATAAGCCACAGTTTGATTGCTTCTTTAATCAGAACAACAGTTTTCAGCTGTGCTAACATAATCGCAAAAGGGTTTTCTAATGATCAATTATCCTTTTAAAATGATCAACTTGGATTAGCTAACCAACGTGTCATTGGAACACAGGAGTGATGGTTGCTGATAATGGGCTTCTGAATGCATATGTAGATATTCCATTAAAAATCAGCCGTTTCCTGCTACAATAGTCATTTACAACATTAACAATGTCTACACTGTATTTCTGATGTTATTTTATTGGACAAAAAATGAGCTTTTCTTTCAAAAACAAGGACATTTCTAAGTGACCCCCAAACTTGTAAACGGTAGTGTAATTTAAACAACTGTTCACTAGGTGTAGTCAAGACCATCAGAAATAGGGAAACTTGGATGTGACTAAAGAGTTAATCAGGTGATTTTCCACAAATATACAAGTATTTTCCTTTCCTTGGTAGCAAGATCTTATCTATTTTTTGCTAACTTTCTACAAAAATGTATTGGAGTGATGTAGGACTGGGTGTCGGAGTGCGAAGTCAGGCGCAGGAAACAGAGGATGCAATAACAAATGTTCCTTTAATGAAAACACTGAGAACTTCGGCCACCCTACTATACACTGTGTGCTCCCCAATACACGGGGGAACGAAAACAGTCCAGTAACAAACACGTATAGTCCGAAAAAAACACCACGCTTACAAACTAACAATCCCGCACAAAGAAACGGGCGGGCCGGCTGACTGATAAGCCCAACTAATTACAAACAATACAAAACAGGTGTAACCATAAACACATAAGGAGGGGGAGAAAGGATCAGTGGCAGCTAATAGGCCGGTGACGACGACCGCCGAGCGCCACCCGAACGGAAGGAGAGCCTGCCTCGGTCGGAGTCGTGACAAGTGAGATCATTTCTTTCTGTCGGGATATGTATACCGAGTATGTCCACGTCACCGTGAGACCATTTAATTGGTCAACTACACGGTAATGTAAAAGTTGTATTTTTAGTGATCCAATACGTAATATAGTACACTGATCATGATTTGGTTGTAATCCAGAGAGGTTAGAAAAAATTATCTAGATCCTCTATGAGGCTGTGGAGGGATTCAATTGTGGATTAAAAGAAAACATGAATCATCAGCGTTCAATCACACCTTTGTTTTTAAGCCCTGGATTTATAACCCCTTGATATTATTGTTGGATCTGATTTTAATAGCTAACATTTCTTTGGCCATAATAAATAGATATGCTGATAGTGGACAACCTTGTTTTACTCCTCTAGATAGTTTAAAACTTTGTGAGATGTAGCCATTATTTACTATTTTACACCTAGGGTTACTATACTTGACTTTAACCCATTTCATAAGAGATTCTCAAAATTGAAATGTTCCAGGCATTTATATATAAACTCCAGTCGTACTTTATCAAAGTATTTTCAAAGTCAGCTATGACCTGCTGACTCTTTTCAAAGTCAGCAGGCCTGTTTTCCCAGATTTTTCATAGTATTCTATTGTTTCAAGTACTTGTCTTATATTATCTCCAATCTATCGTCCATGTAAAAACCTCTCTGATTAGAATGAAAAATTCCGACATAACCTTTTTAATGATATGCGCTATACTTTTGCTAGAATTTTTGCATCACAACACTGAAGTGTAAGAGGCCTCCAATTTTTTTAAATGGACTGGATCTTATATATACCACTTGGATCCTGATTCAGTAATAATGAAATCAGACTTTCTTGTTGAGTGTCCGTGTAACGTTCGTCTATTTCTTCCTCCTCCTCGGATGAGGAGAGGCGAGAAGGATCGGACCAACACGCAGCGAGGTATGTAGACATGATGATTTTAATAATAATAACGAAGACGAAAATACACTTGAACAAACTACAAACAATAAACGAAGTCAACAGACCTGACAAACGAACTTACATAACACGAAGAACGCACGAACAGGAACAACTAAACAAACGACACAGTCCCGTGTGATGACGAACACAAACACGGAAGACAATCACCCACAAACAAACGTGAGAACAGCCTACCTTAATATGGTTCTCAATCAGAGGAAACGTCAAACACCTGCCTCTAATTGAGAACCATATCAGGCAACACATTTAACCCAACATAGAACACATAACATAGAATGCCCACCCCAACTCACGCCCTGACCAACTAAACACATACAAAAACAATGGAAAACAGGTCAGGAACGTGACAGTCCGATAATCTACCATTTACATAGGAGTGGTTAAACATGCTAATAACGGTCCTCTGAGTATATCTAAAAGTTTTGGTATACCTCCAGTGTTAGGCCATCCAGCCGTGGAGTTTTCCCCAGACTTAAAGGCTTTAATTGCATCAGGAAGTTCCTCTGTAATTTCACCTTCACATGAGTCTTTCTGTACAGCTGTTAATTTTACATTATTAATAAGAAAAAATCCATACAATTACTGTTCTGCTAAAAGAGATGGAGGAGACTGAAATGAAAACACATGCTTAAAGTTCTTTGCGTGACTGTCATTTGTAACAAGTTTCAGCAAATTCTTTTTTGTAGCATTTCTATGTTGAATGAAAACATATTTTGGTGCATTTTGCCCCATATTCCATCCAGTTTGCTTTATTTTTTAATATTTGATCTTTCTTGAATAAGCTCCTCCATTGTTTTTCCTCTAATTTATTCTGAGGCTCTATGGTACAGATTTGATTGCTTTCAGTCTGTTGTGTTAACCTTATAGTTCCTGTGGTACTATGGACTCTTTTGACCTAAGTTGCTTTTGTTTTAGAGCAGAGTAGTGAATTGCATGTCCTCTAAAGGCACATTTAAAAGTGTCCCATACAATAAGGGGATCTGCTGTACCTACAGCTGATGTCGAAGTTTACATACACTTAAGTTGTAGTCATTAAAACTCATTTTTCAACCACTCCTCAAATTTCTTGTTAACAAACTATAGTTTTGGCAAGTCGGTTAGGACATCTACTTTGTGCATGACACAAGTAATTTTTCCAACAATTGTTTACAGACAGATTATTTCACTTACAATTCACTGTATCACAATTCCAATGGGTCAGAAGTTTACATACACTAAGTTGACTGTGCCTTTAAACAGCTTGGAAAATTCCAGGAAATTATGTCATGGATTTAGAAACTTCTGATAGGCTAACTGACATAATTTGATTCAATTGGAGGTGTACCTGTGGATGTATTTCAAGGCCTACGTTCAAACTCAGTGCCTCTTTCCTTGACATCATGGGAAAATCAAAAGAAATCAGCCAAGACCTCAGAAAATAAATTGTAGACCTCCACAAGTCTGCTTCATCCTTGGGAGCAATTTCCAAATACCTGAAGGTACCACGTTCATCTGTACAAACAATAGTACGCAAGTATAAACACCAGGGACCATGCAGCTGTCATTCCGCTCAGGAAGGAGACATGTTCTGTCTCCTAGAGATGAACATACTTTGGTGCGAAAAGTGCAAATCAATCCCAGAACAACAGCAAAGGACCTTGTGAAATGCTGGAGGAAACGGGGACAAAAGTATCTATATATATATATATATATATATAAACGAGTCCTATATCGACATAACATGAAAGGCTTTGCTGCAGGAGGGACTGGTGCACTTCACAAAATAGATGGCATCATGAGGGAAGAAAATTATGTGGATATATTGAAGCAACATCTCAAGACATCAGTCAGAAGTTAAAGCTTGGTCGCAAATGGGTCTTCCAAATGGACAATGACCCCAAGCATACTTCCAAAATTGTGGCAAATGGCTTAAGGACACAAAAGTCAAGGTATTGGAGTGGCACATCACAAAGCCCTGCCCTGAATCCTATAGAAAATTTGTGGGCAGAACTGAAAAAGCGTGTGCGAGCAAGGAGGCCTACAAACCTGACTCAGTTACACCAGCTCTGTCAGGAGGAATGGGCCAAATTCACCCAACTTATTGTGGAAAGCTTGTGGAAGGCTAACCGAAACGTTTGACCCAAGTTAAACAATTTAAAGGCAATGCTACCAAACACTCAATTCGTATATGTAAACTTCTGACCCAGTGGGAATGTGATGAAAGAAATAAAAGCTGAAAAAATCATTCTCTCTACTATTATTCTGACATTTCACATTCTTAAAATAAAGTGGTGATCCTAACTGACCTAAGACAGGGCATTTTTACTAGGATTAATGTCAGGATTTGTGAAAAACTGAGTTTAAATTTATTTGACTTCAACTGTATGTTATGTCGGAAAAAGTCTGTTATAGATTCCTCTGTCCTAGTTAAAAACAAGTTCATTACTGCAGCAGTCTTTCCCATACATTTCTTATTAGCAGCACTTAGCCATTAAGAATTAGCCAAATACCAATACTCAAGATTTTGACTAAATTGACCACATTTGTTTCACCCATTGGCTGGTAGTATGGTATGGTATGCACACACCTTTGCGTGTGTGTGTGTGTGTGTATGTGTGTGTGTGTGTGTGTGTGTGTGTGTGTGTGTGTGTGTGTGTGTGTGTGTGTGTGTGTGTGTGTTTTAGTCTGCATAAGTGTGTATGGAGTGTCTTTTGAAGCTGAGCAGTATCAAAAATAAGATGTATTTTAAAGAGATCAGCAGAGAGACAAATTCAGCACCAAAAAGTCCTGTTTATCATTCAGCAGTGCACACACCTCTCCTCTCCTGTCAGGAGCTCTGGGGGGAAGGAGGTGAGTGACTCACACTGGAGTGAATGCACCACCACGGAGAAGAGAAGAGGGGGATGAATCAACTACAGGGTCCAGTAGCACACTAAAGAGGTGCTACTGGACCCTGATATACACATACACACACACACACACACACACACACACACACACACACACCACACACACACACACACACACACACACACACACACACACACACAACACACATGCATACACACACACACATGCATCACACACAGAACACACACACACAAAACAGACACACACAAACACACACAAACACAACTCTTCATCCCCATCTCCACCTACCGCCCACGCCAACTCCCCCGCCTGCATCACATATCCCATATCCTCCTATACATCTCCCTCCGCCACATGCGCACTCAGCCCCCCTCCTTCCTCCCTACTTCCTCCTCTCAGCCCCCCTCCCTCCTCCCTACTTCCTCCTCTCTGCCCCCTTTGTTATGCTGGTGAATGAGGACCCAAAAGCGACGTAATAGTAACAGAGTCTTTATTCCAGTAATAAACAAAATGATTCTCCTGGATATTATCAATGGTCAATCCAAAACAGGAACTGAAATCCTCTCGTCAATAGAGAGGAACGACTGGAGACGCGACCACAGACTGCAGGTCGCTTCAGGAAGGCACTGGCCGTAGCTGACATAGACACCTGCTCACACGCAGCATCGAAGAAGGCAAAGAACACGACAGGGCGGAACAAGGACACAGGAACAGCAAACATCAAACAAGAATCCGACAAGGACAGAAGCGGAAAACAGAGGGAGAAATAGGGACTCTAATCAGAGGGCAAAATAGGGGACAGGTGTGAAAGAGTAAATAGGTCGTTAGGAGAATGAGAAACAGCTGGGAGCGGGAACGGAACGATGAGAGAGAGAAAGAGGAAAGAACCTAATAAGACCAGCAAGGGAAGCACAGGGACAAGACATGATGAAAGACAAAACATGACAGTACCCCCCCCACTCACCGAGCGCCTCCTGGCGCACTCGAGGAGGAACCCTGGCGGCAACGAAGGAAATCATCAATCAACGAACGGTCCAGCACGTCCCGAGATGGAACCCAACTCCTCTCCTCAGACCGTAACCCTCCCATCCACTAAGTACTGGTGACCACGTCCCCGAGAACGCATGTCCATGATCTTTCGTACCTTGTAAATAGGAGCGCCCTCGACAAGGACGGGGGGGGGGGGGGGAAGACGAACGGGGCGCGAAGAAAAGGCTTGACACAAGAGACATGGAAGACAGGGTGGACGCGACAAGATGTCGCGGAAGAAGCAGTCGCACAGCGACAGGATTGACGACCTGAGAGACACGGAACGGACCAATGAACCGCGGAGTCAACTTGCGAGAAGCTGTCGTAAGGGGAAGGTTACGAGTGAAAGCCACACTCTCTGACCGCGACAATACCTAGGACTCCTAATCCTACGTCTATTGGCGGCTCTCACAGTCTGCCCCTGTAACGGCAAAGTGCAGACCTGACCCTCCTCCAGGTGCGCTCACAACGTTGGACAAAAGCCTGAGCGGAGGAACGCTGGACTCGGCGAGCTGGGACGAGAACAGAGGAGGCTGGTACCCAAGACTACTCTGAAACGGAGATAGCCCGGTAGCAGACGAAGGAAGCGAGTTGTGAGCGTACTCAGCCCAGGGGAGCTGTTCTGCCCAAGACGCAGGGTTTCGAAACGAAAGGCTGCGTAATATGCGACCAATCGACTGATTGGCCCTTTCTGCTTGACCGTTAGACTGGGGATGAAACCCGGAAGAGAGACTGACAGAAGCACCAATCAAACGACAGAACTCCCTCCAAAACTGTGACGTGAATTGCGGACCTCTGTCTGAAACGGCGTCTAACGGGAGGCCATGAATTCTGAACACATTCTCAATGATGATTTGTGCCGTCTCCTTAGCGGAAGGAAGCTTAGCGAGGGGAATGAAATGTGCCGCCTTAGAGAACCTATCGATAACCGTAAGAATCACAGTCTTCCCCGCAGACGAAGGCAGACCGGTAATAAAGTCTAAGGCGATGTGAGACCATGGTCGAGAAGGAATGGGAAGCGGTCTGAGACGACCGGCAGGGAGGAGAGTTACCTGACTTAGTCTGCGCGCAGTCCGAACAAGCAGCCACGAAACGGCGCGTGTCCCGCTCCTGAGTAGGCCACCAAAACCGCTGGCGAATAGAAGCAAGCGTACCCCGAACGCCGGGATGGCCAGCTAACTTGGCAGAGTGAGCCCACTGAGAAACAGCCAGACAGTAGAGACAGGAACGAACAGAAGGTTACTAGGACAAGCGCGCGGCGACGCAGTGTGAGTGAGTGCTTGCTTTACCTGTCTCTCAATTCCCCAGACAGTCAACCCCAACACGCCCTTCAGGGAGAATCCCCTCGGGGTCGGTAGAAGCCACAGAAGAACTAAGAGACGGGATAAGGCATCAGGCTTGGTGTTCTTATTTCCCGGACGATAGGAAATCACGAACTCGAAACGAGCGAAAAACAACGCCCAACGAGCCTGACGTGCATTAAGTCGTTTGGCAGAACGGATGTACTCAAGGTTCTTATGGTCAGTCCAAACGACACAAAGGAACGGTCGCCCCCTCCAACCACTGTCGCCATTCGCCTATGGCTAAGCGATGGCGAGCAGTTCGCGGTTACCCATCATAGTTGCGTTCCGATGGCGACAGGCGATGAGAAAAGTAAGCGCAAGGATGGACCTTATCGTCAGACTGGAAGCGCTGAGACAGAATGGCTCCCACGCCCACCTCTGAAGCGTCAACCTCGACAATGAATTGTTTAGTGACGTCAGGAGTAACAAGGATAGGGGCGGATGTAAAACGCTTCTTGAGGAGATCAAAAGCTCCCTGGCGGAACCGGACCACTTAAAGCAAGTCTTGACAGAAGTCAGAGCTGTGAGAGGGGCAGCCACTTGACCGAAATTACGAATGAAACGCCGATAGAAATTAGCGAAACCGAGAAAGCGCTGCAACTCGACACGTGACTTAGGAACGGGCCAATCGCTGACAGCCTGGACCTTAGCGGGATCCATCTGAATGCCTTCAGCGGAAATAACAGAACCGAGAAATGTGACAGAGGAGACATGAAAGGCGCACTTCTCAGCCTTCACGTAGAGCAATTCTCTAAAAGGCGCTGGAGTACACGTCGACGTGCTGAACATGAATCTCGAGTGACGGTGAAAAAATCAGGATATCGTCAAGGTAAACGAAAACAAAAATGTTCAGCATGTCTCTCATACATCATTAACTAATGCCTGAAAGACAGCTGGAGCATTAGCGAGACCGAACGGCAGAACCCGGTATTCAAATGCCCTAACGGAGTTTAAACGCCGTTTTCCACTCGTCCCCCTCTCTGATGCGTACAGATGGTAAGCTGTTACGAAGGTCCAACTTAGTAAAGAACCTGGCTCCCTGCAAATCTCGAAGGCCGACGACATAAGGGAAAAGCGGATAACGATTCTTAACCGTTATGTCATTCAGCCCTCGATAATCCACGAGGGGCGCAGAGTACCGTCCTTCTTCTTAACAAAGAAAAATCCCGCTCCGGCGGAGAGGAAGAAGGCACCACGGTACCGGCGTTGAGAGAAACAGACAGATAATCCTCGAGAGCCTTACGTTCGGGAGCCGACAGAGAGTATAGTCTACCCCGAGGGGGAGTGGTCCCCAAGGAGATCAATACAACAATCATACGACCGGTGAGGAGGAAGGGAGCTGGCTCTGGACCGACTGAAGACCGTGCGCAGATCATGATATTCCTCCGGCACTCCTGTCAAATCACCAGGTTCCTCCTGAGAGAGGGGACAGAAGACACAGGAGGGATAGCAGACATTAAACACTTCACATGACAAGAAACGTTCCGATAGGATAGAATTACTAGACCATCAATAGAAGGATTATGACATACTAGCCAGGGATGACCAAAACAACAGGTGTAAAAGGTGAACGAAAAATCAAAGGAAATGTGTCTCACTGTGGTTACCAGATACTGTGAGGGTTAAAGGTAGTGTCTCACATCTGATACTGGGGAGAAGACTACATCTAACCGAAC